>NC_040013.1:51392535-51692535 GCF_000972845.2 Larimichthys crocea | reverse complement strand
AGTAGGTCAAAGCCAAGCTCAGACAGCAGCAAGTTTTGAATTCTTTACCTTCACTGCATTCTGATGCACAGTCCTCTTCATCTGAACCATCCTTGCAGTCAGGCTCTCCATCACACACATAGTTGTAGAGGACACACTCTGAGCCATCACTGCATGGTTTATTGCCCACAGCACACTTCAAAGGACTGCTTCCAGCTGAAACAACTGTTTGGATCGAGTTCGCAGAAAAGGACAAATTCACTCTCTGCTGGTGAATTCTAATTCCTAAAGTCTAAATAAGGATATTTTTGTAAGACGGTGTAAAAAGCAGTTTTGGTACATTTGGCTCACCTTGCGAGAACCCTGACAACTGCAATAAGACTGCACAAAGAAACAAACGTCCACCCATTGCCACACTAGATAAAACGGAGCAAATGCTGTCAAGTGTAGCATTTTATAAAGATACCAGGTGTGGCCAGTCAACTCGCAGCCTAATTAAACACCTGAGTGAGGGGAGGAGCTATGGCTTCTTGTCGCCCTTGTAGTTTAACTATTTATTTACGATATCATTAATGAAATCTAATCTATACTCTTACTGGACACCTTTGATGAGAAATAGCTACGTGATTTTGTGATTTTTGAGTATTTTGTTCAAATATAAACAATGACACGTCCTGTAAAAATGCTGATTAATGCTGAAAGAAATGTTTTTTTTGCTTCCAAACCTCACGGAATGATAAATAAAAACCCATGCTGTCAAATAGATAGATAGATTTATTTTTTCCCAATCATTTTTATTTGTATTTCTATTTTTTCCAAACAGTTTTATTTTTTTTATTTCTCTATTTTTCCCATCAGTTTTATTTTTTCTATTTTTCATTTATCTTTTTTCCCAATCAGTTTTATTTTTATTTCTATAGTTTTATCATCAGTGTTTTTTATTTTATATTTCTTTTTTCCCCAATCATTTTTTTTGTATTATTATTATTATTTCTCTATTTTTCCCATCAGTTTTATTTATTTATTTATTTTTCTTTTCCCAATCAGTTTTATTTTTATTTCTATATTTTTACCATCAGTTTTATTCATTTATTTCTCTTTTTTCCCAATCAGTTTTATTTTTATTTCTATAGTTTTATCATCAGTGTTTTTTATTTTATATTTCTTTTTTCGCCCCAAATCAATTTTTTTGTATTATTTATTTTCTCTATTTTTACCATCATTTTTATTATTTATTTATTTTTCTCTTTTCCCAATCATTTTATTTTTATTTCTCTTTTTTATCATCAGTTTTTTTATTTTATATTTCTCTTTTCCCGATCAATTTATTATTATTATTATTATTATTATATATTATATTATTATATTATTATTATATTTCTCTAGTTGCTCCCTCCCCATCAGTTTCATAATAGGAGGGCTTAAGAGCTTTCACGTAGCCATCAAGTTTGTTTTGTTGTTCCGGTCTACCTAACTAGCAGCCTAGCCTCAGTAGCACTGTAGCAGCTTGAGGAGGAGAGCGCACAAGCCGAGTCACAATTAGCTGCAGTGCAACGCAGTCCAGGCAGTTTTTATGTCAACAGGGTGTTTAGAGGGCTGTGCGCATCCTTTTCTCCAGAAAGCGGAGCTTTGAACTTTAAAACTGGGGTAACTATTGAAATGCTTTGAGCTGTTTGCAGCCTGCTGTGTGTTTTGTTGGAGAGATGTCGGTCCGTTAGCCAGCGGGAGCTCAGTTTGGAAGAGTTCGTCCAAGATGCTAACTCATTTTTTTTGGTGCCGTGTCTTTATTTTTAGTAAAAGTCACAAACATCCAATAGTTGCGTCGAAATAAAACATTCCAACGTTTAGCTTCATAAAGTGTTTTTTCATCTCATTAGGTTAATGATACGCTGGGTTTATTTGACAAGCTGACGGCTTGACTGTTGCGCACCGGAGCTTTTTTCGTGGATCACAACAAAAGGATTTTTGATAACAAGCTGGCAGCTAGCTGACTGAAGCTAACGTTAGCTGACCGAGCTAGATGATGACTTCTCCATGAATTGCCTCTGGTCTCCTCGGCCACGTTAACTTTAGTTGTTCGCTTCTCGTTTTTAGACTATTGGATGTATTTCGCTGTTCAACACGCAGCAGGCTAACGCTAGTTAACTTATTGTTGTGATTTGAAGCAGGCCCCCCCCCACATACACACACACCAGGTAGCTAGCAGCCGGCCTTCCCGAGCCAGAGACTGTTTTTATGGGTTTCTAACACACGGTGAACGCTGTGAAACGTCCACATTCATTTTCTGACGCCGACTGTGTGATTCATTGTGTTTATCAGTAGCCGGTCGTGAGTGGCTCCGTGCACGGACTGCGACAGGACGAGGCACACCCCGAGTGTTAACTTTACAAGTTTGCAGGCTAGTTAGCTCGGGTGTCGAGCAGCTAACGTCAAGAGGACATCTCTGCTTGTTCAGATCCTTAACTTCACACAACAGGCTGCTATATAACGTTAACAATGCTGCTACCAACACAGCATTTCTGTTTTGTTCATTATTCAGAGTTTCATTGAGTAAAACCGGCGTTTTTTTAATTGTTTTGATTGATTTTTCTGCACCATGTTTTGTTTCTAACACTCTACTTTGTGTGTGACTTTCTCCCAAGGTGTCCATCTCTTTTGACTATACCCAGCTAGCACTGGCTTCCACCCTGTGGCTCACTGGTCACTAGAGGGGGCCCCCACAGTCAGAGCAAGGGCCCAAAACTCTAGCTCTAGGTCCCCCTCTGTCTGTGTGTGTGTGTGAGAGAGAGAGAGAGCGCTTGCGTTGAGTCCTTACGGAGACTTGACTCGGCTTGTCCAAGCTAAGATGTCCTCTATCTTGCCGTTCACCCCTCCTGTGGTGAAGAGGCTGCTGGGCTGGAAGAAGTCGACCAGCGGCCCGGGCGGAGCGGGCGGCGGGGAGCAGAACGGGCAAGAGGAGAAGTGGTGTGAGAAGGCTGTGAAGAGCTTAGTGAAGAAGCTGAAGAAGACAGGCCAGCTAGATGAGCTGGAGAAAGCTATCACCACACAGAACTGCAACACCAAGTGTGTCACCATCCCCAGGTACACTGCCAGACTGCTGTTCAAACTGCTGCTGCTGTGTGTGCATAGAGACATTTGCTTAGCAGATGCTGATTTTTTTCCGGACATAGTCGATAATAAACTAAATGGCTCCTTTTTTAAAGTTGAGACGAAAATCATATCAGTGTTTGTTTACATCTGTACTTACAGTTAGACAGTTTGTATCGCTGTCACAGGCAGAGAGACATCCAGAGGGTCAGGGATGATGTTCTCTTTATCAGCCAGCCGGCCTTGATGGCCCAGACTCACGTTCAGTGGGAACACTGTGTTAACCGTCATTCCTTACTGATGTGCCGCCAAGTACCACGTCACATGTTTGTATGACTATAGATAGCGGGGCTGGTTGTTATTGCCTGAGAATTGTTCAGGCTGCGCCGTTATGTTTGTAGAGATGCAGTGGCTGGATCAGTGTAAATAAAAATAATGTTGCATAAGAGAATTGGACCAGGTGCGGATATCCACAAAAGAGCGGGTGGGTTACGAACCACCAGCCATACTTAGGTTAGTTGGTACATAGTGATTGGGGAAGCTTTTGGCAGGTGCCCATTTGATTTGGATTGATTCTACTCTAAATACCTAGTTTCCTGCAGTAAAAATAGCTGTTAGGATGTTAGGATGAAGCCGATGTGGCCAGTGGACTGCACAGAAGTTTGTTTCCGGCTCTGTCATGAAGCAGACAATTGCAATTTTGGTAGATGAGATCCCACTATAGCTTAAATGTAGTGCCTGTTGTGTATTTGTAGCATTTACCATGTAGAGGTTATTGTCCTGTTCTTCAGAAGCAACTTCTCTCATTTGTCCTCATTTCTTCCAAGTTTTTATTTCTCAGTTTTTGGACACTCTTGTGAATGTTTAGAGAAAAGAAAATTGCACCCCCCCCCCTTCAAGGTCTGCTCTGCCGTTTTTTTTTTTTTTTCCTCCCCTTTTTTGGTGCCATTGTGTGTCTTCAGTGTTTGTTTGAATCTCCAGATAAGTTCAGAGTTATTTTCAGTGTTTGATACAATGCCACACTGTTGAAGAATGCTCTTTGTCTCACCCATTGTGTGTCAGCAGATTCCATTTTAGTTTTGTTTTTTTTCTTTCCCCCTCGTTAATTCTGTCAAAAAGGCTTCTCTTATTTGAAGTTCCCATCTTTCATTTCCACAGCTGAAAATGACTTTGATGTCTTTATTTTGCCATAAATTCTAATAAAAGAGGCCTTTTAATGTTCACATTACCCATACTGATATTTCTGAATGAGCCATGTCCCATGTTTATCTTTTGTTTTTTGTTTTTGTTTTGTTGTTTTCTCTGTGCACAGCAATTGCTCTGAAATATGGGGACTGAGTACACCAAATACGATAGAACAGTGGGATACATCAGGCCTATACAGCTACCCTGACCAAACCAGGTGACTATTCTCAACTATTGTATGGTGTTGCACACAACTTTGATGCAGGAGAGTTGTCATTACAATGTTGGAGGTGACAGACATTGAGAACATCTTTGTTTCTCATTCTCGCCACCGCTCAATCCTTTCCATCTCCATTTCCCTCCCCTACCTGGCCATATTATGTGTCATCCCCCCCTCTCCCCTGTGTATCTTTCACCCATCTCACCACCATCTCTTATTTGGTGTTCAACCAGATCACTGGATGGCCGTCTGCAGGTCTCCCACAGGAAGGGGCTTCCCCATGTTATCTACTGCCGTTTGTGGCGATGGCCAGACCTCCATAGCCACCACGAGCTGCGTGCCATCGAGGCCTGTGAGTATGCCTTCCACCTAAAAAAGGATGAGGTCTGCATCAACCCCTACCACTACCAGAGGGTGGAGACCCCAGGTGAGACTCAGTCCACTGGACATTTGTTACCTATAGCATGCACATCTTTTTGTACTTGTGTGTCTGATTGTGTAACTCTCCCTCGCAAAGCTCTGCTGAAACAGTTGCCTTTGGTTAACTAAGCAACCAAATCTTTGTACCGATATTTATGGGGACTATTTTGGCCTCAGAGTAACAAACGTAAGAAACAGAAACTACTTCCTCACCCTTATTTTGAAAAATGCACTCATTTGCTTTCAGTTAAAATAATCATATTTTATAAGTCTTTTGTTTTGTTTGATTTAACAGTCATCCACTCAGAACATTTCTTTACGGTCATTATTTCAAAGCCATCTGTCTCCTTTTTGACAGAGGACAGACTTGTATTTGAATCAAATTGAAAAGGTTCCCATCTTACCCTGTTAAACTTTCTCGTTCTAGCTCTGCTTTAAAGTTTCTTTGCTTACATACCAGAGTAGTCTGGACTAAGAACACAACTAAGTTATCAGTTACTTTTCTAAATCCACATGAACCACTCTTCACAGGAACATGAATTAGATCCACCAGACAAAATCATGACTGGTGTGTTAACTGCATGCCACATTAATCAGAGCACATACAACCAGATTGCCCCCTCAGTTAGCGTATGATGAGTAGCATCTTAAAGGCTGGTTTTTATATGGAGTCTGCCTCAGTGGACACAGAACAAAAACGGCATCACAGATCTGTTTGAACTGAATATTCTCTTTAGCGCTGCTGAAACTACAGAATCTATCAGCACGTTAGTGTGTTGTTCACTACCTGGAGTTTTGTGGTCATCTTCAGGTTGTGGATAATCCTCAGAAGGTTCACATGTTTGTGAACAGATTATATGCAGCAGATATAACATGTAATCAGTGAACTTTCCAGGTGCTCATAGGCAAATATTTTGTTACCATTGGACAGAGCCAGGTTAGCTGTTTTCTCCTGTTTCCAATCTTTATGCTAAGTTAACTGACTGTTGGCTGTAGCATTAAACATAGTATTTAACAAACAGATGTGAGAGTGGTGTCCATCTTTACATCTAACTTCAGCCGGGGTAGCATAAAAGTGCATTCTCCAAAATGTCGAAGTGGTCCGTAAAGAGTTTGAGGGGTGGCCAGGGTTAAAATCTGCAGTGAAACCCGCCTTAACAAGCCATTATCAATTGTAATATTTCAGTTTAAGCTCCACTGGGGAGTTCTAGTGTTTCATCATTGTCTTGTTGCTGTTGCAAAGATTTTTCCACAGCAATAAGACTCATTTCGAAGTGCTTGTTCATTCGTTTCCATTTAAACTGTCCACAAAAGAATTGACAACAACTTTTGGAGAAGCAGATGAACTGATAAACGGAGTCTTAACTCGCTCTCTTCTGCCCCTTTTACCCAACCCTGTAGTGCTGCCTCCTGTTCTTGTGCCAAGACACTCAGATATCCTGCCAGAGCTGCCACCTCTGGATGACTACACTCATTCCATACCCGAGAACACAAACTTTCCCGCAGGAATCGAACCTCCAAACAACTATATACCAGGTGAGTTTATCTGCACTGGGTGGGCGTGACTCTATTTGAGTAACTCGCTGAGGCGTTCCATAATGTGTTAATGAAATCTGATGTAGATATCTTTCTAGACTGTATTGCATAATATATAGTTTTTATATGCTAAGTTTTGGTCTTTTTTTTCACAGTGATATTGTATTAATAAAAGAGGAATGTGTGATTCTTTGAATTTCCTTTGCTTCACTGTTTACACCAGTTGTGATTTTAGTAACAAAGGCATCATTTCATTTGAACAGAAACGCCTCCACCAGGCTACATCAGCGAGGATGGGGAGGCAAGCGATCAACAGATGAATCAAAGTATGGACACAGGTACACTAGACTAGCACCTCCTTCTCCTTTCCTCATGAGTCTGCCTCACTCCCCAACCAGGTCAAAGTCAAATGCATGTTTTCATGGAATAATTAAAGGATTCATACGCAGGACTTAAAGTTCTCGTGCACCATGTCTGATCTTAGGCACAGAGCAGTCTTTTTCTCATACGTGATAAACAGTCAGCAACACAACAGTTGACAATATTTAGAGTAGAGCCTGATAATAAAGTAAGATCACTGTAAAGCTTTATCCTTGAACAGATGTGTTATCTGTGTTTTATAGATCAAACATTTTGAATGAGATGCAAATACTGATTTTGACCTGGTCTGATTCTGAACCTAGCCTGGTCCAAAACATGGTATAAATACACATTCTATAGTATGTGTAGATCAGTTTTATGTTATGGTAGCATCACATCACCCAAGACTATATAATTTTGATCATACATCTTTGATCTGGTCCACATGTTCTGTTGTCCTATCGATGACTTCATGTTTTCTTCATCAGGTTCTCCAGCAGAGCTCTCCCCCAGCACTCTCTCTCCTGTCAATCACAGCATGGGTAAGATGCAAATCCTTCCCACCTGAAACAATGCAGAACAAACAGACATATTGTTACATTAAACCTAGTTAGAGTAATATTACTGTATGTGTACACAGACATGTTTCCATTAGCAACATTAGACGATTAGTGTTGTGTCTAAAAACTGAGACGTGTTCTTCTTCTGTAGACCTGCAGCCGGTGACTTACTCGGAGCCAGCCTTCTGGTGCTCTATAGCCTACTATGAGCTGAACCAGCGCGTGGGGGAGACGTTCCACGCCTCTCAGCCCTCGCTGACAGTGGACGGATTCACAGATCCATCAAACTCGGAGCGTTTCTGCCTGGGCCTGTTGTCTAATGTCAACAGGAACGCCACTGTGGAGATGACGCGAAGGCACATAGGTAAGACGCAGCTTCAGGTAGTGTGTTTAGTCTCGTACAGTAACACAAGTTATTCAAGTCCAATATCTTGTTGTACTTTGGCTCTGTTCAGAATGTGAAGCAGGTCGTCCACACAGTTGGAGGTTCAATCCCAAGCTGCCTGGCATGCTAGCCATTGGCATGTGTTTGCGTGTGTGAATAAGAAGCGTGATATAAATGTAGCCATTTCCCATGTACTTGATGAGCAATTGGATTGTGCCTGTTTGTGTTTTACAGGAAGAGGAGTTAGACTGTACTACATTGGAGGGGAGGTATTTGCTGAGTGCCTGAGTGATAGTGCCATCTTTGTCCAGAGTCCAAACTGCAACCAGCGGTATGGCTGGCATCCAGCAACAGTGTGTAAAATTCCTCCAGGTAAGATGCTGAAGATACAGGTGACTTCTGTGGATGAATGTATGGAGCTCTTTGCATGTAAATGAAGATGCGGACGGCAGCTGTAATCAGTCTGGAATCATTTCAGTTGCGAAGGAGTCACAGCTTTGTTTCACAGCGTGTCTCAAGCCACAATCCACTTCTCCGCCACTCATCTGTAGTTCTAGTCTAAATTGTGTTCATCATGTGACTGGAGTGCCTGTTTTTTGTTCCTTCCAGGTTGTAATCTAAAAATATTCAACAACCAGGAATTTGCAGCCTTGCTGGCTCAGTCGGTCAACCAGGGCTTTGAAGCTGTCTACCAGCTCACCAGGATGTGCACCATCCGCATGAGCTTTGTCAAAGGCTGGGGAGCAGAGTACAGGTGAGCACTGCACATCAACCCTATAATCCAACTGCATTTTTAATTCCAAATATTCAGGTATGGAGTGAAGAGGCTATGTCAGCACAGCCCAGACATTAAAGTGTGTGTGTGTGTGTTTCCAGGCGACAGACTGTCACAAGCACTCCTTGCTGGATCGAGCTGCATTTGAACGGTCCCTTGCAGTGGCTGGACAAGGTTCTGACCCAGATGGGTTCCCCTTCTGCACGCTGCTCCAGTATGTCCTAAACAGCTAAAGGAAACGCCCCCAAAAAATCGCAACCCATTACATGATCATTAAATTCTAAACTTGTGAGTCCTTTCATGAAAAAAAAAAATGGAAACCCCACAGAATGAATTTTCTGTAACATTCTTCATAGTATTTGTGGCCCAGTTCCACATCCCTCTTTTAACTGTACACACACAAAAGAACAAATGCACTCACTCACACACAGATGCACACACACACACACACACACACACATACAGACTTTTCAGTAAAGAATTTGGCACTTTGTTACCCATCTATGTGATGCACCTTGTTAAATTGCTTTTCCCCAAATCCTTAATATTAGATCTATTTGTGGTACAAATAAAATGTATATTGGTTTTTAGTCCAGGAAGTAGGGGAAATACCAAAAATATCTGTGAATAGTTTCTCAGTATTGAAGATTGCTTGTATGAATAACACGAGTTTGAATGCTAAATTGATTTTTAGTTCCAGCCCACCCCAACCATTGTTCTGAACCTAAGTTTACTTTTCTCTGGGAAACTTGGCCCCATCTTTTTTTTTTTAGGGGGAGGAGGCTCAGTGAAGAGACGATGGTCTTGGTGGCCTTTCTTCTCTGAAGGAAACGCCACAATGTGTTTATGAAATTTGATTGAATTGACATTGTAACGCTCGACATGTGTCGTTATAAGACACACTTCGTAATGGACAAATAGTAATAGTAATTCAAAACTACCCAAACAAACTGCATGCTCGATCTGGCTGTAGTTTATTTCTTTGTCATTATATGGCACTCTACGTGTCCTTGGTTTGGTTGATTTACATCCCCACTGAACAGCCTGGTTATGGAAGCTAACAGCCAGGCCATGCAAGGTGCACTGGGCAGGGACCAGAGAATATCAGCAGTTATCAAAAGCTTTTTTTTTCTCTCTCTCTCTTTTGACACGACACTGGGAGTCCTGGGGCTCTCCGAGGTGAAGCATTAAACATCTCACCAGGAGAAATTGAAGGTTTCAATGAATTCATTGTGTTTTTAGCCTATATCCCCATTGTTTTGCTACTTTTTTGTATTCTCATGTATTTTTATATATAAATATACTTAAAATTTTCTGTCGTTCACTTTTTATTAAAGTAATATTTTCAAGACCACAGCTGTTTCTAAAGTGACATGGAGGGCATTGATCATTCCTTCGTTTGACCCAAAAGGTTCCACATGACGTGTAGCCTCTTTCTATCCTTTTGTTTTTCCAAAGAAATCTGGTGCATTTAAAGTACACAAAACAACAGATTTGCCTGACACCCCAAATCTACTTTCCTGTCATGGATTTAATGATTCCAGAGGCATGTAAAACTTTGTAATGGCCATTCATACGTTCATCTCTTGACTCTTGACTTTTTGTTTTGTTTTGTTTTTTGAACAACACACGTGACCTCTTGTAGCCTTTTGGTGCTTAGTCAAGCGGGTTAAGGTCAACAAGATATAATTGGCTTTTTCAAATGTTACAGAAACATGGAGGGAGAGCCTTTTCTTCCATGTGAGAAGAGCGAATGTGCCTGCACACTGGGACATTCTGTGTTAATGTGTGTATTGTATTTGTTCTGTCTATAAAATACAGTATGTACAACAAGATTTACTAGCTTAAACTCTGCCATTATTGTCATTACGTGGCTGTTGCGAGTTTAACATGTCCCCCCCCTCCCTTCTTTTTGATGTAAATGTGTTTACCATATGGCACTAGTGATTGTACTTTAAGTGCACCTAGTGAAGTTTGGATTTGGGGAACTGAACCATGTGTTAGGGTCCCGTGTTACAACAACAACAACATATGAATGTGAAAAAATACATGACACAAACTGACGTGGACCAGACGTACATATACATAACAGTAGTACAGTGTGTGTATTTAACAGTAATCTTTTTTGCAAAGCAGTCAGTACAGTAGATGTCGCAGTTGTTTTACCAGTAGAGGGCGGTATTGATAGAGCAGTTCTTTTTTTTTTTTCCTTCTTTTTTTGTTTGTTTCTTTTTTTTCTGACCATAAGCTTCTCAGGCGTGTGGCATATTATGCAGACTTCATAAAACACTAATAAAGATTTTTATTCTCATGATTCTGTCTGTTATGTCTGTTTCTTTCTTATAGATGTTTTTTTATTCAATGAAATTTTAACCATCAGACCTCATCTTGTGTTAAATGGTAGCTGACGATATCTATACTTTAGAAGCAGTGCATGAAAGTACACACCTTCTCATTCGATTGTTTTTGTTTTCTGTATTGAAGATGAACACTGGAGACATTAAAATTATGAAACAACACACATGGAATGATGTGATGTTTTATATTTTGGACCTTTTGAATCAGGCTTAAATTTACTGCAAAGAAACCACTACTGAGATCATATTGCATATCATACGTACTGTACTTGAGTATAACATTTAAAATTCTGACTGTGTTATTTTTGTACTTAAGAATTCTACTAGTTACATTACAGAGGCAAAGAGTTAATAGTTGCTGATTCAGATTTTACATAAAAAACCTACAATTAGCCTATAAAACACAATGTATTTCTCACACCTTAATCTACTCAACAGTATGTAAATACTAAATGTAACTGAGTACATTTACTCATTGTAAACTGTACTGGAGTGTAATTTAGAGGTTTTAGATTGTTTCCATTTTAACTGTACTGTATACTTTTACTACATTTCAGGGTAAAATATTGTATGCTGCTCAAAAAAATTAAAGGAACACGTTTTAATTAGTAAGCATATGGCATCAAGTCAGTTCAACTTCTGGGATATTGATCTGGTCAGGTAAGTAGCTGGGGGGGTTGTCATATCATTTTCATCTGTTTTGGTGTTAATGAAATTAACAACAGGTACACGAGAGGGACAACAATGAGATGACCCCCAAAACAGGAATGGTTTTACAGATGGAGGTTGCTGACATTTTTTCCCTCTTCATCTTTTCTGACCAACTTCTCATCAGTTTTGCATTTGGCTAGGGTCAGTGTCACTACTGGTAGCATGGTGCGGTACCTGGACCCTACAGAGGTTGCACAGGTAGTCCAACTCCTCCACGGTGGGACATCAATATGGGCCATTGCCAGAAGGCTTGCTGTGTCTCCCAGCACAGTCTCAAGAGCATGGAGGAGATTCCAGGAGATGGTCAGTTAATCTAGGAGACCTGGACAGGGCCGTAGAAGGTCGTTAACCCATCAGTAGGACCAGTATCTGCTCCTTTGTGCAAGGAGTAACAGGATGAGCACTGCCAGAGCCCTACAAAAGACCTACAGGAGGCCACTGGTGTGAATGTCTCTGACCAAATAATCAGAAACAAACTTCATGAGGGTGGCCTGAGGGCCCAATGTCCTGTACTGGACTCTGTGCTCAATGCCCGGCACCATAGAGCTCGACTGGCATTTGCCACAGAACACCAGAATTGGCAGGTCCGCCACTGGCGCAGGTTCAACCTGAGCACATGTGATAGATATGAATGGGTCTGGATACACTGTGAAGAACGTTATGCTGCCTGCAACATCATTCAGCATGACCGGTTTGGTGGTGGGTCAGTGATGGTCTTGGGAGGCATTTCCCTGGAACGACACACAGACCTCTGAAGGTTAGACAACTGAACCCTGACTGCTATTAGATATCACCATTAAATCCCTAGACCCATTGTCAGATGTTGTCAGGCATGCATACAAGCACGTGGAGGCCATACAAACTATTGAGTACCATTATGAGTTGCTACAAAGAAATTTTGGCAAAATGGACTAGTCTGTCACATCATTTTTTTTGCTTTGATTTTGGGGATGTCTTTGAATTCAGCCCTCTGTAGGTTGATAGTTTTCATTTCCATTAATGATGTGGCATCCTTTTGTTCCTAACACATTACCCAGCCCGTATTAGGAAAGATATCTGGCGTGATTTCTTTTCCTGTTGAGATCTGAAGTGTTTTCAAAGTGTTCTTTTCATTTTTTTTGAGCAGTGTACTTTTAGTTTCACAGTTTTACTTTACTTTGATTTTACATGCAAAACATGATCACTTTCTAATGATTTATTGCTATAGATCAAACTTTTTATACCATGTACCACCTCAGAAAATATTCATCTCTCCAAGTACCACTATTTTGACAGATATTGCAGTCGTTTACATTTTAGCAATATCTTGGTTCAATTTCACTGTCGTAGTCAGAGATTCCTTCAAGTACCTCTACGGGTTAGTCGTGTACCATTGGTAATACTTTTACAATTTGAGGACCAGCACTATAGATGAAATGATCCAAAAGTATATAAATTAGTTAAACCAACTATAACATTAAATTACTGTTTGCATGTTTATGGTCCAATCAGTGGCAGACTCAGGCAGAGTGAGGGTAACCCTAAAGCGCACTCTATCACATTTTATCCACTGAAAGGAGACCTCAGATGACACTTTTCCAACTGGATGGCACTTCATCACTTGTTCTCTACTCAGAGGGCACACCAGAGAGTATTCTTATCACCTTTGCTACATTTGTTTTGAACAAAGGACCAAATAACCCTGACAGGGCCTATTCTACCTTACAGTTGCTTTTAGTTTTCCATCTTTTGATACTTTAACTACATCATGCCGATGATACTAACAGTGTTCTTGACGTTTATAATGTGAATACTTCCTTCACCACTGTTGCACATAGTACAACCTATCAACGCGCGGTTCTTAGGTTTGTCCTTGCTACGCCACCGTAGGCTACGTCAGACGTAAATACTGTCGGCTAACTTAGAGCTAGCTGGCTAGCCGCTGCTGAGACAACATGGCTTTTACTTTGTACTCTCTCATTCAAGCGGCTATCCTGTGTGTCAACGCTGTCGCTGTGTTACACGAAGAAAGGTTCCTCAGTAAAAGTAAGTGGCCGCAGTTAAAGCGGCGTAACAGACGTCATGTTTACTTCCAAACAGGTTAGCTAATGCTAACTAGCTCGTAACTTGGCAGCTAGAAGAATTTTAATAATTTAATAATAACACATTTGTTTGATTTTACGATGAAAGGTTTCTTATCATAGCTGTGCCAGAAGCTGATGAACTGAGAGAGGCTGAAACATAGTCAAACAACCTTTTTTGAATCAACTTTATTAAAAGATACACAACAATCAGATTTTAGGATGTGTCTAACAAGAATAGGTTTTATTTTAATTTTAACAATGAGTCTGACTGTCTGTCTGTAGTCGGATGGGGAGTGGACCAAAGTGTTGGAGGTTTTGGTGATGAACCAGGCATCAAAGTGCAGCTGATGAACCTCGTCCGCTCTGTGAGGACGGTGATGAGAGGTGGGTGTTTGCTCTGACACAGGCTCTGATCACCTCTCCTCTACCTCTCCATACTCATAATAATAATAATATTTGTATCATAGTCACTTTCTTTGCAATATTTCTTACACTATCGTCACTTTACATTGCAATACTCTTTTTATATGTCTTGCCACTTTTATCCTCAGTACTTGTCTGTTTTGAAGGTTGATTGTTTTTCGTGTTTAGTGTTTAGGTTATTGATATTTCTGTCTGTTTTATTTCTGTCTGTTTATTGTGTTTTTTTGTACTTTTTTCTAATTCTGTAATGTATGCTACACTTTTCTCTGCTGCTGTAACAGGTTAATTTCCCCGTGGTGGGATGAATAATGTATATCTAATCTAATCCTTCTTTTCCTCGCAGTGCCGTTGATCGCAGTGAACTCAGTATGTATTGTGCTGCTGCTTCTGTTCGGATGAAGAGGAGCAAGTGAAGTTGGGACACACCAGCCTGCTGTCAGGAGAACATCTCCATCATCACCTCAGGAACTCTTCTGCAGAAACATTTTTATCTCTCTGACACGTATAATGTCTCCTGTCAGCCTGATATTTCTGTTATTTCATTTGATTTTCCACATGACACAATTGTTGAGGCCTGTTTTTATAGAGCACAGTAATTCAGTAAAAGTAAATGCAGATGTTTTGAATGTAAATAAAATAGAATAAAATGGTTAATACTTAACACATAATTTGCTTTTGATTGAAGTCTTAATAAGAGAAACAAATGTTTTTACACTTTTCATAGAAAAACCTGTTGACTGAAATCTTTGTGAATAATAACACATTGAAAACATGCAAATTATGGTCGTTAAAGTGCTTGAAAAGAAATGTTTTCAAGTTTTACTAGGCTAAGTAATGAATTTATTATAGAACTGGATACCTGACCTTCCATAGATGGTTTGGCATTGTTTGGCCCATAGGACAAGCGCAATATAGACTTCTGCTGGCCGAGCCAGGACGGTAGCCACACTACACATAGCCACACTATGGTGACACCAAAGGGATAAGCCTTTATAGAAATGGTGTGCATTTGCTGATTGTGTTCACTTCATGGTCATGACTTAAAAAATGAAGCTGGTCATTTTGTGGGGGTTGTGATGCTCCAAAAAATCCTTCCACTATTTTACAGCTGCTTCTTTCACAATGTAAGCTTGAGGGGGAAAGTCATTTTGGGCCAGTGTGTGTCATGTGATGGATGTCATTGCATCAAATTGTCTTTGAAGTCTGGTGCTCGTCCTGGGTCTTAGCCCACACACCAAAAAGCTTTGCAGATTTACTTCCTGGTCATACAACTTTCCAGCCTGTGGACTTCTGGACTAAGTCCTACATACTGTGCCGTGTTCGCCGTCATTATGTCGTGTCTGCAAGGCAAGACTGCAAGGCCTCAAGTCTGTTTAACCAAAGATTCTCTGTAACACAAGATAACAAAATCTGTGTCAATGATTTGAAACAATATACACTTCCTGTCTCCTAAATGGGCATGACCTCCTCGCCCAGACTGATGATTCAGCACCAACAGAGAGAAGAGATCTGTGTCCAACAAAGTTCATGTTCACATCACTTTAGCATCAGAATGTTCAGAAGATATGTAGCCTGAGAGAAGTGAGTCCAGGGTTTACTTACTTTACTAGTGACTATGTGGTGAAAGAATCACTCAAAATTTGTTCACGTCAATTGGAGTCAATAGATTCAGGATGAAATGACTTCAGTGCTGCTTCTTTTCTCTAAACCGTCTCTGATATCACCAGATGTCCACACACACACACACACAAGAGATGCTCACATTTCTGTAAGTATTATGCATTTAAATATTACCATGACTTAACTAACATTACAATTAAGTCTTTTTTATTTTATTTTACACACTAAGTCTTTTAATTTTTTTTAGTCGACAGTTAGAAAAACTACAACGTCACGTCCGTTTCGCAATGATTCCTGGGTAATGGTGTTCAGGCTCCGGCTGGTCGTCGCAGCACGAAGAAGTGAACACCAGTAACAACTCCTAACTTAAATGAATAATGATGTAGCACTTTTGGTAAACTCGTTGTGTTGCGTTGCAGTTATTAATTTGGCGCCAAAATGGGCAACACGCAGACTTACATGGCTGTCTCAGCCGCTGTGTGTTCTGCGAGTTTAGTTTATGTTTATGTTTATGTTTACTGCTCTCATAAGCTGTTGAAGACAAATGTACTCAACAACGACAGGCTTCCAAGTTTCGTGTATCTTTACATCAAATATTTGTCCAGAGCTGTGACTCGGAGGACAGGCTGCCTTTACACAGCAGCTGCAAACTCTGACGTAGTTTACACGGTCCTTAACTGCAGGTGAGCCTCGGTCCACCTTAAAGTTTTTAAGGAGGAAGCTTTTGAAACTGAAAAGGTTGACAGCTGTTCATCCGCATGTTTGTCTCCATAAGGCTGGAGACGTCCCTGCTGAGGAGGTTCTGCAGTGCTGCAGGTTATGGCTGGGATTATCCAGACACCGAGTACAGAGACATCCCGCTGTGCTTCCCAGAGTTTCTCTGCTGCAGGCTGCTGCTCATGGTGCTGACTGATGAAAAGTTCAGGCTCAGCCCAGCAGGTCAGACATGACATCAGCAAACTTGTCTCTGTAAACAGCCTGCAAACATGTTGAGTTCATTACATTTATCCCTACTGCACAGATACTCACATCTTATCGGTGTGCTTACAGTAAAACGTTGGTGATTGTGAATAACTTTTGCAGGTCTGGTTCGTGTGCGCCAGAGTATGAAAACCCTTCAGCCAGTTGATGAACTGAAAAGAGGCCCGTTCATGCTGCGGGTTCAAGTCGTGGAGTACCGGCAAATTGACACAGGGATGGAGGTGGACGTCGGTCTGTCTGCCACATCTCATACCAGTTGCCCAGTGTGGGAGAGCGTCCTGACACTGCTGTCCAAAAACAGGCTCCACAAAGCCAGAAGATGTTTACCAGGGAAAGAAAACGAGAGTGAGCGACGATATGCAGATTACTGCTGAGAATGTTTGCTGCCTGTTGAAAGCAGATTGCTTTATTGTCAGTCTACACAACGCAACTTAAATGTGTCTTTTTGCATCTTCCTAGTTCAGTACAATCGTAGTAAAGAACAGGTATTTATAATAACATAATATAAGACACTTGTCTTAGAGATTTGGCCCCCCCGATCGCCATAACATACGTGGGTGCAGACTCAAACTCTTTCTGCTCATGTTTCCTTCTTCTGACAGGCCAGCCAGATGACCCTGTGCCAGAAAATGTGAAGCAAGTAGAGTTCAGAGTTCCCAGCACTATCGACCTGCAGTGTGTGTGGGCCTTCTCTGACTTCTCCCCCTGTCACATCCTCTCTGTACTGGCCAGGCTCTGTGGCTGCAGATCACAGACCTCGCCGAGTCTCTGGATGCTGTCCGTCTGCTTGGCTGAAATTGAAAAGCACAAAGGTAATAGATTTTGTGGGAAGACCAAACTCATATGTTTATGTGACAATGAGATGAAATATTAACCTGCAGCCAGTTAATGACAACATTTATATTTAGTACTTGTCAGATCTTTTCATTGCTCTGTTTTATCATCAGGGGTTGGAGTCATCACAGCTCCCGTCAACATCACCGTCCAGTTTATGGAGCCTCTTTTGGTTCCAGGCAGAGTGACAATCAAGTTTTGGGAGATGACCAAAAATTGGGGTCAGCGTTCTCCCCGAGGCCTCAGTTTCCATATGCTGCAACATGGAAGCAACATAACTCACATAATGGGAGTGATTTCTGGGTCTTGATTAACAGAAGGTTGATGTTTGTAGGCATTCTGTTGGACCATGGTTGGTCCCAGCTAATCCACATTCAAGTATTTATTCGTATCATCATGAAATAAGGTCTGTGTTTCACATCTTCAGTACTCGTAATTATGTTGGACAACACTAAAAAATCTCTACTGTAAAATCAAATTTGCCGTGTGCAGATGTGTGTCAGGAGGTTTTCAGCCTACGCTTTGAGTTTTCTCTAGATGTGTAAGACTTCTAAAGCAAGCCTTTTGTTTTAGCATCTCCTGCAAATGCTTTCATTCATGTGCACTAATAATTAAATGAATGACTGGTTGATTGGCTGACACAGGTAGCGTGAGACAAAAAGGAGACGGTTGTAGACTCTGACAGAAACTCTTTCACCACCTGAAAAGCAAAAGAAAAGAGGAAGAGAAGAGGTCAGCTGGGTCAATAAATCAGACCCACCAACTGCTGTTTCTCCACAACTGGGGCTCTGCTCGGATCTAAGTACCCCGTCTCTCGCCCTGTATTAGCTGGGATAGGCTTCAGCCCTCCTTCAGACCCTACTATTTTATCTCACATAAAAAAAGATCACATAAAATATGTGACATAAAAATGTAAAATGTGTCTTCAAAGGTTCCTTCATTACCTCACTGGACTAACCATGCAAACAATATGCAATCCTAAACATATGTGTTAGATATAACTGTAAAATCTTTGAATCACTCTGTCATTGCAGATTAAAACATTTTAACTGTTAAAGAATCACATAGTTGTTTGTAGTAATGTTCATGCCACGCATTCGTTTTTTAAATAAAAACTGTTAGTCTCTATAGATAATTTAATTATGATATATGTTTTACACATAATGAATGCAAATATAATTGTAGCTATTTTAGACACATTAAATTACTGCTTGTTTAACCAGTTAGTTATACATCAAATATTCCTTTGTGACAGTCATTATATATCCTGTCATAACAGCAGCAGAAGCAAATGTGTATTAATAGCATTAAAAAGGAATAGTTCAACATTTCTGATGGTGTTCATAATAAACAAACCAGATACGTTATTAGTTAGGAAGCTTTAGATGTGTGGGTACACTTAGGCTATTTTTAGAGTTAAGATATTCATGTAAAATGTCAAACTACTTATGGCTTCATTCATTTGTCAGTTAATCATACCACAGTAATGTTACTTACATCATTGTGTTGTTATCAGGTATTCTTTTAAACCTGAAAGGATCAAAATAGCCTGGAAAGAGTTTGAATTTACAGATTTCTTATTCGTTTGAACAGCAGGGCTTTGTGCTGTAGGTTTCATAGATCTACTCTACACGAGCACTTTGTCAGCTGCCACCTCTACCACTTGACTATACTAGGCTAATGCAGACATCATCTCTACAGGGAACAAAGACTTTTCAATATTTGATCCCTCCAATATTCCCATTTGCAGCTTTCATGTAAAGTCTGTCTTCTTGTATTATTTATTGGAAGACATTCAGTGCATGGGACTGAGAGAAGTGGCTTTTCACGCACGTCTGCACCACTACAACATTTCAAAAAGGAATATGGGTTCTTTACTTAAAGAGGAGGGGAAACTGAATTTACTTTTCACTCTGAAAAGGATTTAAAGTCATTTATCTAAAATTAACACTCCACTGGTGAATTCCCTTTATTTTAAAATGATAGGAAAAGTCAGATTGGGATTTTTTAACAATGGATTTTAAGAAATTGTTTGATATTTTGGGAAATACACACTCCCTTTTGGCCAAGTTAGGTGAGAAGATTTATACCATTTTCTTGTTTGTATGTTAAGTATAACACTGTAGTCAGGACATAGTTATCTTAGCATAAAGACTGGGCAAAGAGCTAATCCTAAATTACCAACCAACCCGTCTAAATCTCACAAATAAACATGCTATGTCTTTGTTAAGTTAATAGCCTTGCAGCCTGTAAAAACATCTTATTTTACATGAAGGGTTTTGCATAAATCAATCAAAGGAGATCAGGAACATGTTAATTACTGAGCATTGTGCTGCTGGTATGCCAGGTCGAAGGCTGAAGTTTTCCCCAGGTTCCAGTCTTTAAGTTAAGATAACTGGCTTCATATTTACCATTGACAAGAGGTATATTTGGTATTTGGCTGTACCCTTTGTCTTAACACCTTCAGTATCAAAGTATTTCTTGGTATATTACCTTCTTGTCATATTGTCTTCCCTTCTCGTTCAATGAGAACAGAGAAAAGAATCCAAGATTTTATCTTCTGTATATACTAAGTGTATCTAGGTGGAAATATATGCAGCTGTACCGATGTGAATATCATTCTATTTGGCAAAAACACAAGTTCAGCAGTAGCCCAAATAAAAACAAAGCAGTACTGCTGCTGTGATTTTGATGAGAGGAGCAGCCTGCCTCCCTGCACACACTGCAGTTGTAGTTCATAAGACGAGGAGGGCGTGCGTGCAGAGTCTGTTTATAGACATCCAGACGAAGGAGAAGTCAGTCTCACTAGCTGTACTACAGCTCAGAGGGACACACTCTGGGTCATCTCTCCTCTGCCATGTGATTTTCATTACAGCATCTTGGGGAAGAGTTCAACCACTGAAAGCTTAAGGTAAAAACATTTACATTTAAATATTTGAATTCAAGTGGATTTTCGAGAAAATTTAGATTTCTGTATTTATGATCCTGTAGCTATTGTTGTTATATAACTTGTGTGGTTGATGTATAGTTTGATGGTCCCGTCAGTGTGTAGGACAGTGCTGGGTATGTTGTGTAACTACTGTACAGTATTGCTGTTAGAAGTGACACTGATTTAACAGCCTTTTTTTTTTGCCAAAAAAAGTCTGATCTTGAAGAAATTGTGCTGTAGAAACAATCATCAACTGATTATGTTTGTAACTATACAAACGTGAGGTGAAATAATCATATAAGTTCCGTGCGCTCCACTGCTGTGACAAAAACAGCCACCAACCAAGTGCACTAAAGTGGTAATGCAATGAATGTGTTTAAATCAAATATTGTTGCTCAAACATCACCACGAGCTAGAGCCGAGTAGAGCAGCATGTACGTTGATGTTATTATTCATTTATAGAGTCCTGATTCTGTCATGCATACGAGTCAGTCAAGTGTAAGAGGGTCAGTCTGTTAAACTCCTGTGTGGAGTGCATTGCATTTATCATGTGACGTAAAGTGGAAACACTCCTCTTGAAGTCTTTTAACTTTGTAATTTGTATAAATATATAATTTGTCTTAATGTAAGTTGTATGTCAGATGTGTTGTTTCTTTTTTTTAATTGTGTACCACAAAACAAAATGTGTATTTTTTCAGAAATACTAATAAGCCTTTTGTGCTACTGTATGTCAGATCTCTACAGTACGTACCTTTTTAAACACCCGACATTCTGCCTAATCTACACTGTGAAGTCACTCTGAGTGAGCATATTCATCGCTGAGGAAGCGGAAGGTGTGCCTGCATCTGTGAGTGTGTGTGTGCATGTGATGATGATTCTTCAAAGAGTTAATCCTCAGAGAATTGAAGTTATTTTTGCTTCTTTTAAAAGGACTTCATTTATTTATTCAGAGAGGTCAACACTAAATGACAGCTTGTTCTCTTTTTCTGTTGTTCACAGAACAACTACACTGCACTTACTTATTACGTGCTCCAGTTGCTGTGTTATGTGAATACTGCAACTGAACATGCTTTCATGTATTGTCATGGAAACATTGTCTCACATAATAGTATGTGTGCACTAACATTAGACAGGTGGAAAATCAAAGTAAAAACCTGATAACAAATGTAGATGCTTCCCTACTTGGCTGAGTGAACGGTTTATAAATGGAGTATGAAAATGATGTGACTCGTGTGCTGTAACCTTTATAGTCAGTTGAATACCTATGGGAAATTTTTGGAGTAACCAATATTTAGATAAAGCAGGACTGCCAACATGGTGGCAGCCAAAGCCACAGATTTTGAGCATCAAAGCTTCTCTTTAGAAACCTGTGGGTGACGTCACATATACGCCGTTCATTCTTTATACTGTCAGTGGTTAGACTGAATAAAACCTTTGGATGAATGGTGTTCACCCCTCCGTTAGAGTTCCAGTGGGAAGAAGGCCAAAGAGCATTGAAGCTGTTCTGAGGGTTCACAACATTTTATGTTAGTTGATTGGTCAGTCTACCATTTTGGTCCAAAGGCCATGAAGATTGGTAGATATTCATGGTCCCCATAGGGTGAATCCTCCTGACTTTGGCAATCCCTTGACTTTCCTTCAAGTTCCTCTAAGAGGGTCACATTTGTGGCTTTGAGTGAAATGTCTTGACACTGAAACAGACATTCACGCTCCCCTGAGGATAAATTGCAAAAACTGATACCATAACTTTTGATCTAGTGCCATTCATCAGGTATATATTTTTGACTGTCTAATTTGTCTAATACTTTTGTTTTTTCCCCATCAATCTCACTTCAGGTTCAGATTTAATGATCACATGAATATGGTAATAATCTCACATTAAGGACTGAGTCAGGTTTAAGGAGAATTAGTGTGCCATGACAGTAAAGACAGTCATTTCCTATTGCTGAAAAAGAAGTTGATAATAATAATAATCCACGGTTTGTCTGGTCTTTCAAAAATATCTTATAATCTTTGTTATTGAACTAGCTAGTAAATACATATCTCTCTTTTCAGACTACTGTTTTCAAGTTTAATAATTAACTTCCAGTTTTCTGTTCTGTCTCAGTGCAGCGAGGGAAAATACATGAAGAAGCAAGATAAAGGCGACACTGCCAGCATCCCCCTCTCTTCCCCAACAGGAAGTAGCAGTGTGCAGGTCTATCATGACTACCAGAAGGTGGCTTTTAAAATGTATTCTGGGAATGGTCATGCCACAGAAAATGGTTCTCACATCAGAAGAGACCAGGTCACCAGTCGAGATGGTACAGGCAAGATGTCCTCTGTTCCAGACGTCATCTCTAACAGCCGGGACCAGAGGTACAACATAAACGATGAGACTGTTCAAAGGAACTCCGCATGGATGATGGATTCAAGCAGCCAGGCCTATTCAGGAGCAGAGGACGACTCCACAGACCCACATGAGACCATGACAGAGACTTCAACTCTGACCTTTGTGGATGCCCACACCATGGAGGAATCAGTGGAGGACCACAGCCTCCACAGGGTGGAGATGGTTTACCTCAAAGAGTTTGCAATGATAGATGATGATGATGATGGAGACATGTCACTGAGAGAGAAAACAGTGACAGACTTGTCTGTCATGAATGGAAAAGCCGCTGCCTTAGTGTGTGAGAGGCTGATGTCCACATCCAGTGGCTCAGTGTCAGAGTGTAAGGAGGAATCTCCAGCTCCTGAGGCACCTTCACCTGAGGAAGTTGAGACACATGAAAAGAAATGCTGCCGTTTCTGTGCTATTTTATGACCAAGCAGGACATGGAAGATCATAGTTCTGAACCCTGCAGCAGCTCCAAGATCAGGACTGTGAAGCTGTCCTTGACAACTCTAGGTTCTGATAACTCTGGCAAAACACTGCTACACACTGGGCTTATATAAGTTCCTGTTGAAGCACAGATATGGCCTACAGTCTTGTCATTTTGATTTCTGATTTAACTTTTCTTTTCATTCAAATTCATAGCATTTCTGTTAAATCATTTAAAATTTTATATTTGCAGAGAACAGTAATGCTCTCATGTACGTTAAGATAACCCTTGTCTCAGTTTAACAAACATATCTGTGAAATCTATTATAATATTTTGATACTAAAAAATGCATGTTCTTGTAATATTTGATCTAAATTACAGACTTTGTGATAATTATACAGAAGGTCTAGAAAGATCAGGTGCTAACAACAAATAAAGACATCTTCAATTACCACATTTTGTGTCTAGTTGTTTTCTCTATGTACACACTCTGTGTTAGCCATTGGACATGGGATAACACCAACCACAGCTGTACTGCAAAAAATACAACAATGATAAGAATGCAGAATAATTGTGTCATTCTGCCAGGGTATTATGCAATGAGTAGACCCAACAATCTTGATTCAGTCTGCACTGGATCCTTCAAGGTACCATAAGGGCTCTTTGACCTGTAGTAGTGCTATGGAGCAATGTTGCAAAGCATGCAGTCAGTGAAATACAAAGTGATGATGATGGTTTCACTGACTGACAGCAGTGTTAAGTTATTAGCAAGCTGCAAGCTAGCTTGGAACTATTCCCATTACTTTACATGACAAGAACATTGTTGTCAAATGTTAATTCTGTACAGTGGTAATGTAACTAAGAGTTTTTCCACTGCAAACTCACAAACTCACACTGAAAAAAACTCACACCTTCTGAAACATTACACTACAACAATACACCTCAAACAAACTGGATTGTAATCATCAACAGCAGGCTACGAGCAGAGCTAAAGAAGTTTGTGGCTGATATGTAGTGAGTCAAATGTCTCTATGATTGACTCTCTGTCTTTGGGAAAATACCAGTCACATAAAATAGGTAAAACATTATTTGAAATAACAGAAGTTGTTTCAAAGATTGTGTTTCATTGTTTTTCTGTTTGTGAAAAAACAAATGATCCTGCCATTCACACAGAGGCACACATGAGAAGTTTGAATTTTGAGAGGGAACGACACAATTAAGTTTGTGGGGTGTAACAGAAGAGTAATATAACAAGTAGTGTAACAAATTACTGTTATTGCCGACAGGGCGTAATAGGTGAAGTGATTATGTTACTTTTGAAAAGAGTAATGAGTAATAAATGACATCTTTTAGGAACAAACCCAACACTGATCAGCAGTTAGTGGTGGTAAGTTGTGAAGAAGCATAGTGATGTGCCAACAAAGGCAGTGAAGTTGAAACCTTCTAGCCTGGCCACAATGACTGATTACCAAATGTTTTATGAGAAAGAAAATCCATCCAACACTTTAAGAACATAATAATGTGTGTGTGAAAAACTTAAACTGTGTGGAGCCTGACATCTACTGGTGAAAGAAAGACTGAACTACCCATCTGACATATCACGATGTGGATCCCTGTAGAGAAACATCACTGAACACCACACTCCACACTATACCTTCTGTAGCCTATTATTGATTTCATTATCTGATATTTATCAATGAGGATTAGTTTTTTCAATAGAATTCCTTGTGTATGCATACTGCAGAGCTCCCTCCCCCATGGACCCTGCTGGCAAGAAAGATAGCAGCTCACCAGAGTTATCTCCCTCGCCCACAGCATGACAGTGACACCCACTACAGACTTTGTTGTGGGACAGGATAGGGTGTTGGTTCCATTGACTTAAAAAAAACAGTTTGCGGACTATTTATCTGTATACATGAAATACAAACGGTTGGCAGCATATTTATAAAAAGCTATCATTGTTTTTACACACAACAGTGATGCAGTAATATAAAAAAAATACCACAATTTTTGTCAGAGGACATCCAGCAGGTTCGTTAAGCCAAATATAGCTGTTATCAGTGTGCCAGAGAGCACTGAGCATATCATCAACACATGTGAAGTGTAACTGAATGTGTCAGCAGATGACAGATGAAGCCACAAAACCACCAGCTGCAAGAAGGTCATTGACAAAAAGGGTTATTTCTCAGAGTGACCTCAGCTCACCCACTCACTGCTTCATCTTAACCCTGGTTATCAAATCCGCTCAGAGCCATCATGACGGAAGTAAAAAATAAAAAGAAGAAAAAATAGATGAGGATAAGGAGGTTGAGTGCCTGGTGAAGTGAAGAGCATCACAAACTCTCAGAGAGGATGGACAAGAGAAACATAGCAATGCTGCTTTTTCTGCTCTGTGTCATTGCAGGTGAGAATATCATACTTCCCATTATGATTAGTTAATATATCTTTTTTATAATGTTTTATAATGTATCAACACAATCAGAGAAGGGATGAAAAACTTTTCAGTGTATTGACTGATGGATGTTCTTTATACCCTGTGAGATATGCTAGCTGAAGGCCACACTCAGGATGTGTGTGATACCTGCCACCCTAATGCAATATGTGATGACAAGACAGACGGCTCTGGAAAAGTTTGTAACTGCAAGTACGGGTTTGTTGGAAATGGGAGAACTTTTTGTCAAGGTAAGACGAAAGCCTTTTAGCACCTTTCAGCCCATTGTTTTGGTTTTACTGCCAGCAATTTACTGTTTTGGTTCAGTCACATCAGCATAATTTACACAAGGAGCTAAAAATAATAATAATTAAAAAAAAGAAACAACTGCTCATCGTTTTTCTGTTAGGAGTTGGTGCACAAACATAAAGTACAGCTAAGGTGATGGGAATATCATTACTTTAGTAAGCACAAATTCAAATTTTAACGGTGCTACATAAGAAAAAAGTCCTGGGATCACTAAAATCAATATGATTCATCCTCTGGGGACCATTATTGTCTGAACAAAGTTTAGTGACTGTAACATAACACATGAGAGAAAAAGCCAATTTATGTCTGTTATGCACTTAGGTCACTCACTTGGATTTTTACTTTGCAGTTACACTTCATTGATTTCAGCTCCTTCTTCACCGTGCTTAAGTGTGACAAATATTTTTGTCTTCCAGATAAAAATGAATGTCAGATAGGAGCCAGTAAGATCTGTGGGCAGCACACCAATTGCCACAACACATATGGCAGCTACTACTGTACCTGCCTGGATGGCTACAGCCCTTCTAACAACATGAGCAGCTTCATCCCAAATGATGGAACACACTGCCAGGGTGAGTTGAGGCTGGATCTTGGTCTCTTTTTACAGACCTGTTAAAGGCACGGAAATAAAGAAAAAGGAAAGGCCAAAATTATAAAGTGAGACATTCAAAAAGATGATATGTGAAACATAATTTCATTTATAGAATTACTGAAACGTGGAGTAAAAGTGAGTAATGACAAACATGAATACAATTTTCAACCATGAGGTCTTTTATAAAATGTTACACATTTTGTTTTGATAGTAATATACTGCATTTTAGACTTAAATCACACACAGAGGCATCTTGTAATTATTTCAGAAAGGTAATAAAAAGTTTGAACTTTTGATATCATTGTTTTTATGTCACATGCTTATTTACCTACCTTGCGCAGACACTGACGAGTGTAGGATCACAGGCCTTTGTGGAGAAGGAGGTCAATGCAGGAATCTTGACGGCAGTTTTGAATGCAGCTGCCAGCTGGGATACAAAGTCCACAATGGAGTGGATCCCTTCCATCCTCACAGAGACAAAGCTTCCTGCAAAGGTAAAAGTGCATTAAAACCTGCTTACCATTAGTATGTAGTATGAGTGGTGTGTGAAATCTGTTCCAATGGTGTTATTAGTGGGTGAAGAACTGAAAACTTATTTTAGTATTTGTATGTTGTTGTCCCACTCAGTGGTTGACTGTGGCCAGCCTGCCTCAGTAGAGGACACGGTGCTGCTGTCAGTCTCAGGGACCACATACAGCAGTGTGGCCATGTTTGGCTGTGATGAAGGCTTTGTGTGGAGGAGCGGAGACAACAGCTCTGTGTGTGGAGCTGATGGACTGTGGACAGGACTCACCATGGTGTGTGAAGGTAACAAAACACAAGCCAAACAAAAATTGTCTGCCTCTCTTCACAGCTCTTTTTTTTCCTCTTCTAGCATTATACACCTATTCATGATCGTTCATCAGCACACTTGGCTTCCTTTGTTCTTTTGCTTGTGACATTCATGAATGATGTGTTTGTGTTTATTGATAGATTGACTTTTCTGGATAAAAATATCGCAAAAACTATTGATAGAATTTCGCTGCATCATTTTAATGATCCATTGACTTTTCATCTAGGGCCATCATCAGGTCAAAATGTATCCAACATCTGTAAAAACTAATGCCATTTTATCAGCCTCAGCTGTACGTTGTGTTTAGTGCTGACTAGCAAATGTTTGCATGTGAACACACTGAGTGGGGGAAGTGGTGGACTAAAGGTTAGAGAAGATGTACTACTTTACATATTTGTTTGAATCTTTTTAAAAATTAAATACTCTGTCAAAAACAATAGGGCTGTGGATTTTGTCCTCCATCAGCATCGTGATTACAGCCAGCAAAGACAGAGTTCCTCGAGATTTTCCAATTTTAATACGCTTTCATGCAGCATGTCACTGCTTTGGCTCTCAGAGGTTGACTGTGGCTCTCCCCCTGCCCTCCCTCATTCTCATATGCTGTGGAATAAGAGCTCAAAGATGGGCACCGAGGTGCTTTATCAGTGTAACACTGGATATCATAATGTTGGAAAGGGCAACATATCCATCTGTACTGCTGCTGGACAGTGGGAGAGACTGTCCATGCTCTGCCAAGGTACAGTTGCTGTTTTTTCAGATCTTTGTAGAGTTTTCAAATACAAAATTAAATTTACAATACTTTTTTTTTCTCCTTGCACTTTTAACTTTCTGAATTGAGTAAACAGAAAGATCCTGGTTGTGGTGCATGTTCTTCCTTGTAGAAACATTGTGTGGAAGTCCTCCTATAATTGTATCCACTGAGCAGGTGTGGAACAGAAATTCAAGCCCTGGCAGCACCGTGCTCTATTATTGTAAAGAGGGCTTTTATAACACAGGAGGACATAATGTATCGATCTGTAATGAAAACGGTCAGTGGACCGTCCCAACTCTGTTGTGTGAAGGTAAATCAAACAATGAATGTCAATGTCATTTCTGTCATGGCTTATTGTGTCACTAGTTTTAGGATTATTTATACTGACCTCACCCTAACCCTAACCCCCTAACCCATTGTGTAACATTCAGGAGGAGCTTTTGTCAGAAATGGAATATGATATACATTAGTGTATAATAATAATAATTAGTATGTTTTCATCACCTGAAAGCAAAAATCGTGTTTTCGTTGCCTTTTATATCTACAGAGCAAACAGGTCCTCTTAAACAGAGTTATGTAACAGACACACCAATCACTGGCTCTATACAGGGCCTATCACATTTTTCACCTGTTTCGCAGCCACCATAGGTTCTCCTACCACCTCAGACAGCGAGGGATATTCAGTTGGACACGATCTGCACCCTCACAGCTAGATGACACTAAATCCTACACACTGGACCAGTGTTTGGTTTGTCTACTGTAGAAACATGGCAGTGTAACGTGGCAGACTCCATGGAAGGAGGACCAAGGTTTCAATCAAATAGTCTAAAATATTGCATCCTGTGTCCTTTCCTAAACACTATTTTTTGACTTGGATGGAAAACATCATGATGTCAAGGAAAGATGTGAAGGAGAATTCATGAGGACTTATGAAAAATGTGAAAATGGTGAAACTACAATATTTAGAAGATGGACTACAAAAAGCACATCTTAGACACTTCTCCTCATGTGTTCTCATGTGTTTCATGCAGGATATATAAATATGTTTTACATATTACTTTGAATTGCCAGAAGAAGTTTTTTTTCACTATAGCAGACAGCAAAGTTTTCACACATCTGTTTGTCAGAGCAGCTCCACAGTCAACAATGTAGAGAACTGCAGGAGATGAAGAGGAACGAGCCAAGATCAGTCTATCAGAGTTTATGAGAATGCAAGACACAGGACAGGACACAGAGCAGGTTTCATAAAGGACACGAGTGACGGTCTGTACCAATAAACTACAGACCTGTAGAGTAACTTCAGACTTCATGATCAAAGCTTTGTCTATATTCACACGCTCTGCCTCACTATGAGGCTGTGGTTTGGGAAGTAGTAGTCTGTGATTCAATCCTTGAGTCTGCATGTCGAAGTGTCCTTGAGCAAGATATTGAATCCCAAATTGTTTCCGAAGGCTGTGCCTTTAGTATGTGAATGTGTGAATGAGATATGTAGTGTAAAATCACCTTGAGTGCTCAGAAGACTAGAAGGGCGCTCTATAAGTACAGTCCATTTACCGTCTTTGTGCCTCTCTCTACATTTTTCAGTTGCTGTTTTTGGTGCGTCACTTCTTTGTTGCTGGCATAAGGAATTATCTCTTTTCCTCTCATAAAGAATGTTCCAGTGTATCCTATGCTGAAGGAGATAAAGCAGCCTTTCCAAAGCATTTGCAGAATTCAAACAGCTCTTATCATGGCTGCCATGTAAATACTTCTGGATAATTTCATTCAGTTAGGAACTTTGCATCCATCTCATCTACAGAGCACTCTCTAATAAGGAAACAAAAACACAATGATTCTTATTTTCAGGTGATTTTACAACAGTAAAAACGTACTTTATGTACTCAAATGTATTGTTTCTTCTATTATCTATATTTTAAATTCTGTATGAACTGTGTGTATCATTTGCTGTCCCAGAGATATTATGTGGAGATCCTCCTATACTGCCTTACACAGGACAAGTGTGGAATGGCAGCTCCACCCCTGGAAGCACAGTGTCTTACTACTGTAAAATAGGATTTTATCATGATGAAGGAAAAAACATATCATTGTGTACGATGAACGGTTTCTGGACAAAACCAAACATCTCATGCAAAGGTAACAACTTCCGACAAACTGTTTTGGATGCTCTGCTATCCTGAGTTGTTTTCGCTCAATTGAATAATCTAACTTCTATCCTTGTAGAGGTTGACTGTGGTGTGCCCCCACCCATCCCTCATTCAGTCATGCAGTGGGATAATATTGCCACTGTGGGCTCGCAGGTTGTTTATCAGTGTAACTTTGGATATCACAATGTTGGAGATGGAAATGTATCCGTTTGTACTAGCAGTGGAGAATGGGAACCAGCATCTCTGCTCTGTCAAGGTGATAATGACATTAGTCAACTTTCTGGGTAACCTGCCTCAAATAAAAGTAACAATGCAGTCCTCTCCATCCAGCACATTACAATTTGCATGCTGTATTTGAACAGTTTCACTCAACATCTACCCAGCTACCAGTGACCTGCAATGACTTGCTGTCTTTTTGTTGTAGAAATCAATTGTCAGGAACCTGCTTTAAAGGCTCATGCTAAAATGCTATGGGACGGCACATCACATATTGGCAGCATGGTATATTACCAGTGTGAGGAAACATATTACACAAGAAACCTGAGAAACTACACTATATGTGGAGAGAATGGACTGTGGGAGGACATTGATCTATGGTGTGAAGGTGCTATGTTTGATGATATTAATAAACTACTGTAATTTCAAAATATCAAAGTATTAAATTAAATAATACTTTAAATACTTAAGCAATAGTTTGATGTTTTTCGGGAAATATAATTATTTGCTGTCATGCTAAAAGTTAGATGATAAAATTAATAGTACTACTCACATATTCGTTTGCTCAGGTAAGGCTGCAGCCAGCAGCTCCTTAGCTTATCTTAAAGTTTAAAGGAAGGAAACAGCTGGTACACCTGGCTCTGTTCATCAGTGAGAAAGTCCACCTACCTGCACCTTAAAAACTCACAACTTAACATGATATCCTATTTAATCCACACAAAGACATAAGTATAAAAGTGAAACACTGTGTCTTAAGTGCTGGACTATTTCTTGGGTTGATGCAGTGACTCCCTTGGGTCTATATCAGTTGCCTGACATCCTCAACTTGACTAGAGTTACTGCAATTAACCAATAAATATATAATATATAATTCATATTTTTCACATTTGGGCAAAGACATACAAGCTGTTTTTCCTATTTCAGTATTTGTGCTAAGTTTTGCTAACTGGCTGCTGACTGTATCTTCATATTTACCATAGAGATACAAGAGTGGTATTAATCTGACAGATGTCAAACTCTTGCTTTAAAATATAAGTATTGGTACAATGCTGTGCTTTGCACATATAATAAGAGTGTTCTTGTTGTCTTTATGTTGCATCTCCTGTTAAGTCGTCATGGAGCATTGGACTGTGGTTTCCCTATGATATACTGTATGCTTGTTAATAGCAAACAGTCTGTGCTGATTAATGTCTGTGTGCAGAAATAAGCTGTGGTCCCCCACTAAACCTCCCTCATACTAACCTCCTGTGGGATCGCACTAGTAGACCAGGCAGCGTGGTGCTGTATGAGTGTGTGGATGGATTTTACCAGGAGAGTGGAAATAATATTTCCACATGTTTACTGTCAGGAGAGTGGGAAAGAGTGTCTGTTAAGTGCAAAGGTACAGTGATAATCTCTATACATGGATGTGCATGTTATCAACTGTGGAGGAGTCTTTATAATTTGTGTTTTTGTTGATGCTTAGATTTATCTGGTATGTAACTGATGAATGCTCAGATTTATTATGTTTCTGTTGTGTTTAGAGGCTACCTTGTATATTCCTACTTTGACTCTATACTATGTGCTTGTTGCAGGTTTTGAGGTAATTTTCACATTATCCTGAATTCTGTTTTCTTTGGGTTCGTCCACTGACAAAATAATATTTAGGAAACAAAATGTTGCATTTGATTTGTTTGACTTTTCTCAGCAATGGCTTTTGCCACTTGATGAGTATTCCAGTGGGAACCCAAACAAAGATAGATACAGTACCAGTCAAATATTTGAACATACCTTCTAATTCAATGTTTGAAAAGATTGATGATAATTACTTTACAAATCAATTCATCCTTACACAACAAATTTGATTCAGCAGACTAAAGTCCAGATTTCCACTAATGTCCATTCTTTGTGTTTTTTGGCCCAGGGACTTCTCTGTCTTGTTGCTCTCGCTCAGTCATGGTTTCTTTGCAGCAATTTGACCATGGAGGTCTGATTCACACAGTCTCCTCTGAACAGTTGATGTTGAGATGTGCTACTAGAACTCTGTGAAACATTAATGCTGGCTCTAATCTGAGGTGTGGTTAATTGTTGGTTTCAGACGCTGCTTAGTGTAATAAACTTCTGCAGCAGAGCTAACTCTAACTGAGAAGGTCTGTCCAAACTTTTGACTGCTACTGTGTATGTGGAACTATGTACTGTATATAATCATAATACTTCAAATGAATTATTAACCAACCAGTGTCATGATCTTCCAGCTAAATGTGGCCCAGTCCCCTTCATTGCCAACTCAGTAGTGGTGTGGCATAACAGAAGCATTGTGATCCACCGCTGTCTGGATGGATATCACAGCTGGAGGGGCAGCAATGTGTCTGTGTGTGGCAGCTCTGGGCTGTGGCAGAAAGCTACACTGAGATGCATAGGTGAGTAAGAACATAACAAGTCATGATTTCTTTGCAATAATTTGACCGTGGAGGTCTGATTCACACAGTCTCCTCTGAACAATTGATGTTGACATGTGCTACTAGAACTCTGTGAAACATTAATGGTGGCTCTGATCTGTGGTGCCGTTAATTGCTGATTTCAGAGGCTGCTAACTGTGACAAACCTCTCCTCTGCAGCAGAGCTAACTCTTGGTCTTCCTTTGCTGTGGCGGTCAGAGGGCCCCTTACATTATCGCTGTCATCAAAGCAAAATAATATAAAATATAAGACATACTTTTCTTTGTTTACCACATATTACTATATGTGTTACTTCATAGTTTTGATTTGTTCAGTGATAATCTACAATATGGAAAATGAAGAAAAACCATGATACTTCAAATGAATTATTAACCAACCAGTGTCATGATCTTCCAGCTAAATGTGGCCCAGTCCCCTTCATTGCCAACTCAGTAGTGGTGTGGCATAACAGAAGCATTGTGATCCACCGCTGTCTGGATGGATATCACAGCTGGAGGGGCAGCAATGTGTCTGTGTGTGACAGCTCTGGGCTGTGGCAGGAAGCTACACTGAGATGCATAGGTGAGTAAGAACATAAGTTGAAGACACTGGAAACATCTGTAAGTTGCAATGTTCATCAGGCCTGGAAAAATAAAAACATCTGAATGGGACATCTTCTTCTTTCTTCTTCTCCTTTCATTCTTTCACAGAAATAAAGCCACCCATCAGTCACCTATTTGTCCTCAATGAAAAATGTCTGCGTTGGAAAGCAGAGAAGTATGAGGACGATACTGAAGTTTACAGGGTAACAGGCGATTTTATCATCCTTACTTCAGTCTAGCTGTTGTTTAACTATTCATATTTATGTGTAGTTATTTGCTAACCTAGGAAATACTTGCTTTCAGTAATCACTTAATTATCTGATTATATGTAAATATGTGACAGTTTAGCATACGCAATTACCATACATCCAACTATGGAGGGTGAGTGATGTTTGACATGACCATTCCAGGTGACATACATCGGATCCAGAGACTTCCAGAGGTCCTTTCATGATAAAAGAAAGCGCTTTCTGAGCTCCAAGGCTCAACAGCTGGAACTCTGTCTGAATCTGCTTCCAGTCACAAACTACAGCATCTCAATCACTGCAGTCTCTACCAGATTCACAGCCACCATCACCACCAACACCAGTTTACCAGGTATTACTGCACAGCCAGCACTGATCAAAATGTTTTCCTGTATTAAAGTAAAAACTGTTTGCTTTCTGCAAAACATGTAGGACTGCTATAGTTTTATTTTAGTTGATGCACTCTTCTGTATACAAGCATTTATTGTACACATCAAATATAACATTTGACAGTGCCTCCAGCGCCAGTTGTCTACTACAGAGAATTTGAGACTCCTGTGCCAACGTTGGGGCTACACAGATCACCAAACCCATTGGACCCAATAAGGTACCAACCAATGGCAAGAGACAATTTACAATATTGGATTTGTATGTGGCAGGTGTTGAACACACTGCTCTGAGCTAGCAGGTCTCATTGGATATGTTATTTTGTTAAATATTCACAGGGGATACAGTACAGCGAAATTTAAATCTTGACAGTTCATGTTTCAAATGACCTACTAATGTCCCCAATGTATAATTCTGTTTAAATATTTATGATTCACTACAATACTACTACACTACAGCTTGCTTTAAACTTGACTCAGATTGGCCCATGAATGCGTAGGATTTACTGTACTATTATGTATAAAAAAGTTAAAAAACTTTAGAATAATCTAGTTCATAGCTCCCAACTGTTAGATTGAACATGCATGAATATCATATCAGACTCCATCCACTTTTCATGGATAAAGAATATCATGACCTCCACCGATCAATCAATCTTCATTTTAGTTACAGAACAAGGATTTATTATCATAGAACAGTGTGTTTGTGTGGCTGACTGATTACTATACAGAAACAACTTAATGACGTGCACAAAAACACAACTTTATCAGTGATTTGGGTTTAACCGGATCATATTTTATGGAGAAAAGATTTTCTGGTTTCTCTGATTTCTCTGTTGTCCTCTGGCTGCATGGCTCCATGGTAAATGGATGGATGGAATATGTTCATTATATTGAACACACAAAACACAATGATGCACGTTACTCTTTCAAAATAAATGATATTTTTGTTCTTCATTTGGCAGTTTGTACCAAGTGTTTGTACTTCCTGTAGAGGGGATTATGATGTTTGACTGTTCGTCTCCAGCGAGTTCAAACCCCACAAGCAAACTGTCCCTAACAGAGTACATCACTGCCCAGATTGACGTCACACATGTCGGGACAGAGATGAACTTTACTGTAGGGGATGCACTCTACTATGGAGGCTTCTTTAATGCTCCACTGGAGAATGGCAGGAACTATTATATCATCTTACGAGCTGTCAATCAGTGGAAAATGGTGGGTGCAACTACTGTACAGTATACATAAAAATGTATTGACTTAGAAACTGCATCAGACTTAAGTTAAGTTACTTAAATGTTTTCTTTCCCAGGTTTTAAAAAGTTCCTGTGTCCTATGGGCTAAAGTAAGAGGTAATTCACTGACCATAAAACCCAGACCTGAAATTATGACTTTTCTATTAAGATTTATTTGGGGAAATTACATTTTACTTGGCACAAGGCATTCAAAGTTTTTTTTTTTTTTAATGCATTGTGGAATACAAAGACAAGCAGATGTAGGAAGTGCAGTTTGCCAGGTACTTACTCTGCATTTCCTTGTTGCAGGTACATCCTATGTTCTGAGGGTTTCATCTCTGTCCGCTCTTGCATTTATAGGACTGGTTGCTTTGATCATTTTGGTTGGATACAGTTTCATCTGGTATGAGGGATATAATACAGTATATTACCCTTCCTGTTAATGTCATTATATGTGAAAGATTGATCCATCGCTATATTAACTGATTTAATACAGTCTAAACTCAATCTAGAGTGTCTAGAATTACAAAACTAAAATACATTCAGGTTTAATATAAGGTTTTATTGAAATTTTCCCCATTATATTTCACTGAATGAACAGATTGGTTTTTGTCTCTTTTTTCAGGATTTTCAAGAAGACATGACTCTCCTAAGTGCTGATGTTCTGGAACTGTATTTGTCAGTGTGGTTAATTAAATTAGTCTTCTAGTCCTGTACAATATTGTAAATAATTAGAATAAAACCCTTTTTTCAGACACTATTGGATGTGTATTGAATTAATGCTTGTGTGATTATTGGATGTGGATATTTGCTCAGTAAGTAATTCTTTTTGGAGGTCAGGATGATAAACCTTGTGACATGCTCCATTATCAGAAACTACAGTAATAAGATAAATGAAAGCATATTTGCTGTTTCTGGCTGAGATAGCATGGTTTGTTCTTCTTCTGATTCCCGAAAACCCATAGACATATATACGTAGACGCCGCATTGAGCGGGTTGGTCGTTGGTCGCGATACGTCAACGGGTCCGCCACATTGGATGTGGCAGATCTGCCTGTAAACTAATACAAGGAAATGGACTGAACTTCATAAAGCGCCTTTCTACAAAGTTCTTTAAGTTAATGCCTCTTATACACCCATTCACACACACACTAATATATCTGGGAAACAAACAGGCACCAAAAACAACGTATGTAACTTTTAAAGTGATGATTATAAATGTTTACTCCTTATGTAAGCACCAAACCAACGTATGTATTTTTCTAATGCTGAGTGTTTACAGCTACTAATGTGTGTAACACTGTTACTGTGATGATAAATATTGAAATATTTATATTTAACCTGTGTCTATAATAACCAGATCCTGAAAAATGTAGATGTGACACGAGGGTTTTCTGAATAAATGTGTGTATATGCTATATGTATTTATACTTCTAGTATATGAATTACTGCACCACCACCACCCTACTACTAAATATTCCCTACATATCATATACTACCTGTTATGGCCCCGGATCTAATCGGGAGGAGGCACATGATGGTTGTTCTATATATATATATATCTATATATATATATATATATATATATATATAGTATATATAATATATAGAAGGTAAAAAAGTAAAATGAGGTGGTGGATATTTATTTTAAAAATTAATAACTGAGGGTAAAATCAGAAGTCATTCTTCACACTTACATTTAAAAATTAACACCATAAAAGAGATGATGAGGCCAAACAAAAAACATCAGAAAACAGAAAAATAGCTGCCTGCAAAACATCAATAGAATAGATTTACTGACTGTACATGTTTAATTTTCAAGTATGTTCTGCTTAAGTTATTGTTTGCCTATGATCTGATTATTCAGTGATAAGAAACATATAGTGGAAGTTGTGGAAACAATAAAAATCAGAAAAGTTCATATTTAACGCGCACACACGCCCACACGTATATGCGCGTGCGTCAGTAGTAGCCATGGAAATAGAACGGTGACGCGCAGACGAGGTCATATATAAGGCTGCTGACCTTTCGCACGTTCTCACTTTGCTCGTGAAACTTGACCCGGAGTCGACCTGCTTGCAAAAACTGACCGCTTGGAAAACCTGTACCGGACAACCGAGAGGGAGAAGAAGGAAGGAGAGAAGGGAAGAAGGAGGAGAAAGGGAAAAGGAGGAGGAGAAGGAGGAGGAGAAAAAGAAAAGAGAAAAGGAGGAGGGAAGGATTTTTATTTCAGCTTTATTTACAGTGGCAGTAGAAGAAGGAGAAGGAGGGAGAAGAAAAGAAGAGGGGAGGAAGAAGAAGAAGGAGAAGCACCAGAAGGAGCAGAGAAAAAAGGAGGAGGAGAGGAGAAAAGGCGAAGGAAGAGAAAAACACTGCGGGAAAGATGCCTCCTTCCGGACGCCCCCACCCCTCCCTCCCTTGGAGACCTGCCTGCGCTGGACCTGCCTGTGCCGGCCTGCCTGGCTGGACCTGCCTCTGGGTAAGACACTTAAATCAATGTATTCTTATTCTTATTCTAATATGTGAGCAGAACCTGTGTAATTTAAAAGTAGACGTGTTGTTTGAGATACAGATTGGGTCATACTCGGTGTAAACGTGTTGTTAGTTGGTTTTAGCGCTTTAAAACTTCGGGAAACATCTTAACAATAGTGCAGCGATGTACTGACGTTTTTATTTTGATATATATATATATTTGTATTTGTATTAATTTTGTCGATTTTGAGTGAAAACATTTTTTAAAGTCAAGATGGCGACTGGGCCGTTTTTCATAAAACGCATCGAATTTTTTATCATCAGCATTTTTATCACCATGGAGACAATTGAACTTTTAGCAGGTAACGCCTGAACGCGCATGCCTAATCAGAGCTCACCTGGTTTTAAACGTACACAGAGCTGTTTTCGTTTAAAGTTCTCACGTAATGAATCATTTTTAGGGACAAAACTAAATATACTGTAAACAATAGTGTGAAATGAGATTTATTTGTGAGATTAGATGATTGATTTAATTAACTAGAAAATTTTTAAAGAAATTTTGAGTGTGCCTGACTCTGGCCCGTCGCCCCATACATATTACTGACACTGCTCCTCAAATACCTCAAATAGTCATTTTAACATGTTTATGTTAAAAGAGGAACTATATTTTATAGTACAACTGTAATATGAGTGATTGTTAACAATGGTGGTGTGATATGGAGTGAATGATGTATAACATGGTGGTCTGTGTTAAAGAAAATGTCCGTGTGTTTTGCTTGGCCCACAGCCTGAAACTAATTTAACTTAGTAAAAGTTTATTGTTAACTTGAGGAGTAACCAGTATGTGCGGTTTTTCACTTTTCATTAGTGCAAATCCTGTTTTTTTTTTTACATCATGTGTCAGAGGTTGGCCTAGATTTTTGTGTAAATCTTTTATCTTTGTCATACGGTTTTAAAATTTCTTCTGCAATGCCTCTGTTCGGTCACGTCTTGTTCAGTAGGCATGTGATGTCGTCTGGTTTGTCTCTGCTTCTCTTGTTTGCGATTCAGTCATCCTTTTGTGCTTGTAGGAAGACTGGGCAAGACAACTTTTGTTCCGTTGAACCAAACTGATATTTTTGTAATAAGGTTATTGCATGTTTAAGGTGCACAGTCCATGTTTGGTACCACTGTGGTGGTGTGTGTGTGTGTGTGTTGTGTTGTGTGTGGTGTGTGTGTGTGTGTGGTTGTGAGCCGTTTGATGTGTTTTCATCATCACCCTTCGTAAATAAGTGATGTGGTCTTGCATGGACGCTGTGACCTGTGAACATGTATTAGAGATATTTGCATGTGTGTTTTGTCATGTCCTCATTTCTCACAAACAACGTTATGACAGAATGCAATTTAAGTTGTTAAGTGTTATTTGGGTGGATTACTATTTTTAACTATTCACAACTTTATAACTGAACTCTATAACTCAACTTTTCTTTTAATATTTTCCTGCAGATGTCCTCGCCTTCGTGCAAGAGGTAGCTGTTCTTATGTTCATTCGATTGATTGATGACGTGGACTCCATTCCTTCTGACGGAGAGGATGGTGACCCCGACTTCATCTATTCAGATGATGGCGAGGGCTCCATCTCTTCTGACGGAGAGGTGGTGGACCCGACATCTTCTCTTCGGATGAAGATGAGAGCTCTGCCTCTTCTGGACGGAGAGGATGGTGACCCCGACTTCATCCCTTCGGATGAAGACGAGGGATCCACCTCTCTGACGAAGACGAAGACGTCCCTGTTTACGGCTTTCAGACGAAGGCGAAGACTCCCTCTCCAGTTCTTCAGATGAGGACGATGCCTTCTCAGTGTTCTGTTCTTCATCTGAAGGCGAAGGCTCCTCGGCCTTCAGCTCTTCAGATGATGACAGAGCCTTTTTTGGCATCAGTTCCTCAGATGAAGACGATGGCCACATCACTGTCTCTCTGGGTGCTGATGAGGTCGATGAAGCGCTGATGTTGAGTGTGAAATCATCGCCTGAGTCCTCAAGCAGATCGAGGATCCCACCTCCTCCTCTTCTGGTACTAGCGTTTCCAGTAAGAGGAGCAGGGAGGACAGTGATGAGGACTGGACCCCCGGTCCAAGGCCAGGGAAACGCTGGAAGGAGATCTTCTTCTCTTGACTGGATGGTGGAAGACATCCAGTCTGTGATGAGGAGTCTTTTTGAAGAAGAAGGTCCTGAACAGAGGAGGACAGCTCAGTCGACATGGATGGCTATGAGACCGATGACAATCATGATGATGAGGAGTCGTCAGATGAAACTTCTGCTTCTTGTGACTGCATGTCACCTGAGGAAGAAGTTTAGATGGCAACAACCTCATCATATGGTTGTTTTGAGGCCGATGTTAGACCATCCTGTCGATGAAGAAGACATCACTGTTATCCGTGAGGACGAACGTGACAAACCTAACGAATAGGATGCCTCAGTGTAACGAAGGTGCCGACATTCCTCCCCTCCTCTGACATCGAGAAGATGGAGAACAAGATAAAGATGTGTTGATTAATGTAATGTTTGTAGCAAATGTAAATATGTATATTAGTATGTAGAATGTAATATGTAGTAGTAAATGTAGTGTGTATGTTTGTATGTAACATGTAATTAATGTAATGTAGTGTAAATGTAATGTTTATAGTAAAAATGTGATATATGTAATGTAATGTAGTAAATGTAATATAGAGTAATGTACTGTAGTAAAATGTAAATATAATGTAATGTAGTAAATGTAATATAGCGTAATGTATGTAAAGTAAATGTAATATAATGTAATAATGTAGTAAATGTAATATTAATATAATGTAGTAAAATGTAATGTAGTAAATGTAATGTATACATGTAATATTAGAGTAATGTAATGTAGTAAAATGTAATGTAATATAGATTAATAGTAATGTAGTTAAATGTAATGTATGTAATGTAATATACTATAGTAAAATGTAATATACCTGTAATGTAATGTAAATGTTATAATGTAGTAAAATGTAAAATGTAATGTGTATAATGTAGTAAAATTAGTTAATTCATGTAATGTATGTAGTAATTATATGTATGTTATAATGTAGTGTAATGTATGTATATACTGTTAGTCAAATGTAATTAATGTAATTAATATAATGTAGGTAAAATGTAATGTAATGTAATATTACTGTAGTAAACTGTAATGTATGTAATATTAATGTAATGTAGTATGTCAGTAATGTAATATAATGTGGTAAAGTAATGTAATGTAATATATGTAGTAAGTGTAATATATGTATGTAATGTAATATAAGTAGTAAATGAATATAATGTATTAATGTAATGTAGTAAATTGTATTAATGTATTAATGTAGTTAATGTATATAATGTAATGTTAACAGTCCAAGGCCAGGGAAACGCTGGAAGGAGTAATCTTCTTCGTCTGACTGGATGGGAAGGAATCCAGTCGATGATGAGGAGTCTCTGAAGAAGAGTCCTGAACAGAGGAGGCAGCTCAGTCGACATGGATGGATAAGAGACCGATGACAATCAGTGATGAGGAGTCGTCAGATGGAAACTTTGTCTTCTTGTGACTGCATGTCACCTAGGAGAAGAGAATGTTAGATGGCAACAACCTCATCATCATGGATTGTTTTGGGCCGATGTAGACCATCCTGTCGATGAAGAAGACATCACTGTATCCGTGGGACGAACGGGACAAACCTACGAATAGGATGTCCTCATGATAACGAAGGTGCCGACATTCCTCCCCTCCTCTGACATCGAGAAGATTGAGAACAAGATAAAGATGTAGTTGATTAATGTAATGTTTATGTAGCAAAATGTAAAGTAATGTAATTATGTTATGTAGGAAAATGTAACAATGTAGTAGTAAAATGTAATGTGATGTAATGTAATGTAATGTAGTAAAATGTAATGTAATGTAGTAAAATGTAATGTGATGTAATGTAATGTAGTAAAATGTAATGTAATGTAATGTATTAAAATGTAATGTGGTGTAATGTAATGTAGTGAAATGTAATGTAATGTAATGTAACATTGAAAACAATAAACTTTCCTCTCCAAGAATCGCTACCTTATCGTGGTGGAGAGGGTTTGCGTGTTCCTGTGACCCTGGGACCGTGGTTGTTGTTGGAGTATCCTGGTCGGGTGTCCCAAGACAAACTGGTCTCAGGAGGGGACCAGACTACGGCGCTTCACACACAAAATTTAGATTTTTGCTTCATTCAGATTACAGGAACAAAACCAGAGCTCACCAAACCAGAAGAAGATGACGGTCCAGAGGAACTCAGCTGTGCAGATGAAGCTGTCACTACGTTCTTCCTCTGTGGCAGCATGTCTGTGAAGCTCTCAGAAACTATAGACACTCAAGAAAAGACACACTGACACTTCAGTGTGTGACACTGAGGGCACTCTATTTACAGTTTGCCTCGAAATCCTACACATAGTCCCTACCATGCAGTATCTTTCTTGTTTACAATAGGTTTGGAGTTAAATTCAATAAATGAACATTTAATTTATGTAACATGATCCACTGTTCTGTGAGATATTTTACCCTCAGTGATGTTGAGTTAACACGAAGCTTCTTAAATACTAAATCCGCTGGATGTTCACCTATTGTTTTGGATATAAAATGCCTCCAAACAGATTCTCCACTAAAGGCTAAAATTATATGGATAACTTTGTAAAACCCTGAACAAATTTTATGACATCAGTCCATATTCCAGAGTTGTATGTTTGGAATCGAATATACATGTACACAACTCACCTACAGTTTTAAAACACCTTGATGGTACAATGGTAATGGAAAACTTGAACTGAATGAGGTCAAATAAGGTAAAATTAAGTAATAAAGGACAAATTATGGGTTAACAAACTGTAGTTCTGCAGCAGTGGAAGTAAATTAAACTTGAAATGTGTTGCAAACTATTCTAAACAACGTTTGATGGTACTGACAAACCCTCTGTATAAAGCAGTGTTGTAACAAACAGTTCTGGAGCATTATTTGGACAATATCACACTGCAGGAAACAATATAGTGCTATACTAACAGCAAGAAAAGGGCTGTTAACAAAGGAAGCCAGACAGACCATTAATCTTACCGTTTTTCCCAGAGTCAGAAACTAATGAACATCTTAGGAGTGTCAATAAGGGATCAAATAGCATCACCATAGACATCTAGAAATTTAGCAAAACTAAGCAAGTAAACTAAGTCAGAGTGGAGGGGGCGCCTTTTTCCAAACTTTGTTGAGAGTGAGGTCCAGAGTCTCAAGCCCTCGTTCTTACACCCTCAAAAAGACAGTAAAGTGGAAGAAACTGACAGGAAGAGGTCTGGCAGGCTGAAAACCACTACAGAAGCAGAAGACAGGTTTCTTTGAAACAACCGCTTAACACCTGAGAAATAGAAGTGTCTGATTCACCTCGAGCTGCAGGTTTGACAGCTCGACCGCAGTAATAAAGTTGTTGCTAAAATAGAGAAAAACTCATCTTGGCTATGAATCACTGACGTGGACACTTAAGATTGAGCAAGGCCTGTGGGCCGTATATCAACATTTGAAATGTTCAGTTCATCATGAGCTCAGTGCACCTTGCTCCATTTGACTAGAGGTGAACATGATCAAATGGCTCATCAGATTTTTTTAATTTAGACTTGAACATCCACAAATTCATATTCCCCTCAATTTATATGAACAAAATAAACTGGAGGAAACCATCGTCACAAGCCACTACAACCTCTGAAGTTTAGGATGGTCTGGGGACTGAAGCCTAAAGTTTTGGAGGGTCAGACACAGATTATGGAGTTATGGAGACAGCTGCTGAGGCAGCGGACTGTGTCTCTACAGCCAGATCAACACAGGAACAGATCTCAGAGCAGGATGTTAAAAGCTGGTGACAAAAACTAAATTATCCGAATGAACCTGTAGAACATTTTTTTAATGCAACCTCAAGGAACGTGGAAATCTTAAAATATTTGAATATTTTATATATATATATATTGAAAAGTATCCATTTAAAATTCAGGCTAAGGGGAATATTTTCAGATAGTTATTCTAATAACATTTCACACTTTTCATGTTGTCATGACCTCTTTACTCCTTCCTATAATACGGATTTCTTCTTCAGCTCAGGATCCTTTTTTATTTTTTTTTTTCTATTTAGCATCAGCCTGGACTGACCTCTCACACACGCAATGTTCAATTTTTTATCCAGTGAATTAGCATATATGTAGGGTAAGAAGCTTTGCTGCCATTTTGATAAAATCTGCTAAGACTTTGCCACAGCTTGTACTTACAAAGTTTCAGCTGCCTCTCTGTTATCCAAACATCTCTTCAGTGACCCCGAGCTTCTCCACCAGATTACGTCACACAGCACTGGACTATTCCTGAGATCCGCACTGAAATACATTAGACATACACTGAACCTTCACTACATCCTATATTTTTACAGAGTCAATTGGTCTATGCGTTAAATTAAAATGCTGCATGAAACATGCTAGCTAATTTATTAATGATAATTTGATAATGATATGTATATTATTTATTTATAATTAACACAATGTACTTGGGGCGTGCTGCAGGGTGAGACACTAACCTGTTTCAAGCGTGACTCAACTTGTTTCAGAGTTTGCGGAGAACTCGGAAGCACACCTTTAAAAAAAAAATCACCACCAAAATGAATGGAGACATTCACAGCCATTGTTTACAATTTTATTTATTGAGTGTGCTGAAAGAGCTGTTAGGTTCCTGGTTGCTTGGAACCTCAAGCCTGCCTGAAGAGGAGAGGGGGGAGAAGCCCAGCGGCGGCCATCTTAGCAGTTTTGGCGCTTAATTGGGAACTTGGCTGTCTAAAATGACACACAGAGATAGCAGAGCAGCTAGTGCGTTAGCAATGCTAAAATTAGTGCTAATTAACATTAACCACTAGAAATTAAATACATGTTAATTGCTAAAAGGCTAATGCTAACTATGCTAATGCTAATTGCATTCACCATTAAGGAATTAAATACATGGCTAATGTTAACATGTTTAATGCTAGCGCGTCACCGCATCAGCGCTAACTGTTAATGGTAACATGCTAATGTTATTGCTAGCGCATCAGCGTTAACATATTCATGGTAACATGCTAATATGACAGGCTAATGATATTGCTATCGCGTCAACCGCTAACAAGCTAATGTTAAACATGCTCAATGCTAACATCTAAGTTAATTGCTTAGCGCATCAGCGTTAACATATTAATGGTAACATGCTAATGTTAATTGCTAGCGCATCAGCGTTAACATATTAATGGTAACATGCTAATATTGACAGGCTAATGATAATTGCTATCGCGTCACCGTTAACAAGCTAATGTTAACATGCTAATGTTTGCTAATTGCTAATGCTAATTTGCTAGCACATCAGGGTTTTCTGAATAAAGAGCACCAACGTGTACATACACATGCACTATATACATACATATTAGTACACATGTATGTGTTGGTGTGTGTGTATATATATATATATATATATTATAGGGCTGTCAATCGATTAAAAAAAATTAACTAATTAATCGCAAAATTTCTGTAATTAATCGCGATTAATCCGATTAATCTATCAATAAATATATCAAATACATTAAATGCATTTTTCTGGACTGAAGCTTATAATGAATATTTATTTATGTAAAATGATCAGATTAATGTAAAATAAAACACAGAGAAAGTATATATTAATTCATCATGTATGGCTTAGGTGCACATATGCACAGTCAAACAGAAAAAAACAGCCCGAATGAGGAAATTATACTGACGAGTGCACACACTCCGTAGTGTGACAGGGTGTTTTGCTTTGAGGTGATATGTTTAAGTCGTGTTATTCTGTGAGAATTTTAAATTCGGCTTTGCAAACGTGTGCAAATTAGCTTGTTTTTGTCCAACAAGCCATCGTGCAACTTTTTAAAATGAATGTTTCCCCACATAAAAAAATCCTCCTTATCCATCTTTCCGCCTAGGACTCTCCTTTAGTTAGGATAGATCATAGACATATACATAGGGACGGCCGCATTTGAGGCAGGTTGGTCCGTTGTTGCGATAGCGTTAACATGTCCGCCAATTGATGTGGCATGATTTGCCCGTAAACAACTACACGCAGGGCCGGTTTAGCTAGGGCAAACTGTGGGCGGACCGGCCAGGCGCAGTCTCCGTGAGGGCTTTAAGTTAATGCCTCTTATACCCCATCCACAACACACACTATCCTGGGAATATATGGAACAAGCTCTACTTTGCCCACATCAAAAATGGCGGACGCCACCGGAAGTAAACAAAAGCCGTTATATGCGTTAATTTTTTTTTAACAGCGGTTATTCTTTAAAATTAAATCAGAACGAAAATAACCGTTAAGTTGACGCACTAATTATTATCTATATATATATTATATATATATAACTGTGTGTGTGTGTGTGTGTGTGTGTTGTATAATCATAGTGTCTATTCATATTATATATATTATTATATATATATATAAATATATATATATATAATCTCTCTACGTACTACTCTATTTAGTTGTGTGTGTTATATACTCTACTATATACATATTCCGTATATATACTATATCTATTCATAGTACTGTTGATGTATAATGATATAGATGGTATGTATTGTAACTAGGCTTGTATTGTTCCGTGTATGTACACGTTAGTGCTCTTTCTCAGAAACCCTCATGTCACATCTACATTTCAGGATGTGGTTATTATAGACACAGATTAAATGTTAAATATAAATATTTCAATATTTATCATCACAGTAACAGTGTTACACACATTAGTAGCTGTAAACACTCAGCATTAGAAAAATACATACGTTGGTTTGGTGCTTGCATAAGGAGTAAACATTTATAATCATCACTTTAAAAGTTACATACGTTGTTTTTGGTGTCTGTTTGTTTCCCAGATATATTAGTGTGTGTGTGAATGGGTGTATAAGAGACATTAACTTAAAGAACTTTGTAGAAAGGCGCTTTATGAAGTTCAGTCCATTTCCTTGTATTAGTGTAAGGGCAGCTCTGCCTTATCCAATATGGCGGCGACGCGACGTACGATTCAGCGCTCAATGCGGCGTCTACGTTTATATGTCTATGCGAAAACCTACAGAACCATCACTCAGCATGCATGAGTTTCCCCCCGACAACAACTAAACCCCCTACATGTTCCAGGGCTGCAGACCCCCATTCATTCATTTCATTCATCAAGAGTTTTGAGTTCTGAAGATATCTCATCTTTAATTTCACCAAACTATGACAATATTGGTTGACTATAAGACTATGGATTATTTTAAACATACTACAGAACAAATATTAGAGGAATACTGGAAGTTATTTTAATAAAAAGTGCGGCGAGAGCTAAAGTCTGCTGCGCCTTTAAATGGGAGCAGCTGCAGTCTTGCAGACTACACGCCACGCCCACTTCACTACACGCCACGCCCCCTCAGAGAACTTCCTCAATTAACGTACATTTTTATAATATTTATGTCTAAAGCTTACAGATAATTTTTAGTGCTCAAACCTAAAGCAGTTGTTGTGCTTAATCACGTAGACTGGAGCACACTCCGTTTCGGGGGGGTGTCCTGTAGTAGTGTGTGGAGCAGCTGCGGAGCCGCAGACAGACCTACTTGTCGTCATATCCCCAGACAGACACGGGCCAGTGTCCCACCGATGAAAACACACCTTTAACGGGCTTGTTTACAAGGGGTTAACAGGTACACAACACATATTACCGTGTCAACAAAAGGAAGAACATACCAGTGTAGCTGGTTAGTTAGCTGCAGTGTTGCATGTTATCAGACAGAGAGTGGAGCAGTAGGCCAAAGGAGACATGGAGGCGACTTGATTGTTCTCACACAGCTACTAGCTGCATAGCTACAGCTAATGTTAGTCATTGAGAGTCACGTCATTCAAACGTATCGTTTGTCTTACTGTAATAAACAGGCTGTCTGTTTTCCTCTAAAGTAAGCCAATACTCAGACGTGACCGGCGGCGCCGAGCTAACACTGATGTTAGCTCGGTGCCAGCCTCACACACTCATGTTTTATTTATCGACACACACTGGCGACACTGCAACTTGTCAGAGTGGTTTAAACGTGTTTTAGTATTTAATGAAATGGTATTAAGTATGTTTCAACAGTATTTCATCTTTTTTTCGCTCATAGGCTGCTCACTATTGTCAGGACCAGACAAATACAGGCTAGTTAGCGTTAGCCACACGCGCACACTGCTCGTGTTAAATGACACGTTGATAAATCTATGATGACATGATGTGTGATTGACACCAGGCGGTGGTAGTTATAATGTATCTCTTTATCTTTAAAGGTCCAGTGTGTAACATTTAAGGATATCTATTGACATCATTTAAATGTAGTATTCATAACTATGTTTTCATTAGTGTAAAATCACCTGGAAATTAGAATATTTCTGTTTATGTAATGTTAGAATGAGCTTTCATATCTACAGAGGGAGCGGGTCCTCTTCCATGGCCTCAGCCATGTTGAACCTCCGTGTTTCTACAGCTGCCCAGAAGGGACAAACCAAACACTACATAGGATGTTTTGTGTATTTCACAAGTTTTACTGTCACTGTAGTTTCTCCTTCACGCCTGAACTGAGAGAGAGAGGTGAGGGGTATTCAGTTGGTTAAATTCTGAAACTTCACCAGACGGCATTAAATCCTACACACTGGACCTTGAATTAAGACATGGGCTCTGTCTTTCTCACTGTAGAACATAGTTAGTTTCCATGCCTTTGAGGTAGAGTTTAATAAAGAGATTTGAGTTTACAGTATTCTCTGGAACAAAACCTTTAAATTTATCTTTGCGTGTAAGATTGTATGCCATCTGAGGTACATTTGTTAAAGACAGAATATGAGATTTAGACAGTCTGTAGTGTAAAACTGTTCAGGAGAGATGATTGGTTGTCTGGATTTGTCCTCAACAGGCACTCGGTTCATCATGGCCCAGAACCAGGTGATCCTGCAGTTCCGCTTCGCAACATTTGGAGACACCATGCTGCAGAAGATGAACCTCCTACGGCACCAGAGGCGCTTCTGCGATGTCATTGTACGCATCAACCAGTTGGAGGTCCCTGGTCACAAGGTAGTGTTTGCTGCAGGCTCCTCTTTCTTGAGGGACCAGTTCATCCTACAGCAGGACTCCAGGGAGGTCCAGATCTCCATGAACCAGGAGGCGGAGGTGGGCCGGCAGCTGCTGCTTTCCTGCTACACAGGTCAGCTTGAGTTCCCTGAGCTGGAGCTGGTGCATTATCTGACTGTGGCTAGCTTCCTCCAAATGGGCCACATTGTGGAGCAGTGCACTCAAGCTCTCAGCAAGTTCATCAAACCTCTGCCTGCACGGCAGCTAGAGATGGATGTGGATATGAGGAGAGAGGAGGGTTTGTCCTCCCAGGCTCAGAGAGAACAAGAGCGTTCTCAGGTTCGGACTGTCCATCAGGAAGATGAGGAGTTGGAGCAGGTTGAGGATGACAACAATGGTGACGATGATGACGACGACGACGAAGATGATGATGATGATGATGTGATCATACAGCCTAAGTCTCCTCCACAGATCTTAGGCAGACGTCCAAGGCACAGTACGATGGAGAGTGACATCACTATAGTAAAAGTGGAGTCTGTGTCGGACGTAGCAGAAAACTCCATCACTGGCCACTTCCCCACCAGCCCACCTGCTTCCCTGCACTCCCCTGAGCCTCAGCACTCCCTCATCAACTCCACTGTGGACAGTCGTGGCAGTGAGATGGCGGTTCCACCCGGCGTGTCAGGATACCCGCTCAGTCCCCCTCCTCCATCTCCTCCTGCAGAGAAACATAGCGGGCACCAGAGGAACTATGACAAACCTCTCCAGTGGTACCACCAGTGCCCGAAATGCGCCCGGGTCTTCCGTCAGCTGGAGAACTATGCCAACCACCTCAAGATGCACAAGCTGTTCATGTGCCTCCTGTGTGGCAAGACCTTCACGCAGAAGGGCAACCTGCACCGACACATGCGAGTTCACGCCGGCATCAAGCCCTTCCAGTGTAAAATCTGCGGTAAGACCTTCACCCAAAAGTGTTCTTTGCTGGATCACCTAAACCTACACAGTGGAGACAAGCCGCACCGCTGCAACTACTGCGACATGGTTTTCGCTCATAAACCAGTTCTCCGCAAGCACCTCAAACAGATCCATGGTAAAAACAGCTTTGACAACGCAAACGAAGGCAGCCTGCATGACGGAGGGCTGGACTTTGATTTTAGTCAAATCTGAAATCTGTGGACATTTTTATTCGTAGCTTTGTTGGATGCCATGAGTCATTACAGGGGGAATGAGACTTTCGACATGGGACACTACTCCACTGAGTCATCCTGAGTAGTTCAAGAACAGTTTATATGAAGCTGGAGTATTACTGCCTGTTATTCTTTCGCATTGTTAAAGAGAGACAGATGAGTGAACATCAGGCTTCATCCTCATTCTGATGAGTTTAACTGGAGAACATAAATATGAAAGAAGAATAGGTCTACATTTCACTGTAGCTTCATTACTGTGGACTATTTTTTTAAATTGTTTTCTACAATATATTGTAGATGCCTTCATATAGTACTTGAAAATTCAGCACTGAAACATAAAGACTGTACATCATTCATTAATTATTCATGAATTAACGTATGTATCTACATTGTCTATATATATCTATATATACATACATACACTACAATTGTACACTAGCGTTCAAAAGTAGGAACCCCCTGCTACAAAAGTAAGTTGAAACTTTATTAATCATGTTGTACACACAAAATAATTTCACATTTATCCCATCCAGCTGGCACCTGCTGGAATGCACATGCACAGGAACACACACATAGTGACAGATGCCATATACACATATATACTGGAGCGGTGGGCATCAATTCACAGCGGCCGGGAAGCAGATGTTAGGGGGTGCGGTGCCTTGCTCAAGGGCTCCACGGCCATGGCAAGGAGATTAGACTGCCACCCCACCAGCTGTCAGTTCACCTTCCAATTTCGAGCAGCAAGACCGAGTGGACGACCCACTCTACCACCGAGCCACGGTCGCCCCAAAACCTTGGTTCACTAAAGTCAGATGCCAGTAATACTCAATATTTGAAATGTTCTTTCAGGCTTTTGGGTTGCAGAAAGTCCTCTTTACAAACAGATGTTATTTAGTACGAAGGATTTATATACAGAGAACAAAATGTTGTACAATGGTTCAACCAGACTGATGAGTGAGAGGACAGAGAGGAGCAAAGATCCCTCTGAGCCACTTTAAATAAGAATATCAGCAGTCACTGGTTAAAGAAACTAGAAGCTGATTTAAACAGGAACAGTTTCCTGTTTCAGTGTCCAGAGCACAATAATGTCTAAAACCAGCTGGAATGAACAGACATGTTTATTCAGTAAATCTATTCTGAAAACTTCAAACTAAAAATACAGTACTGGAAGTGACAAATCACAGTTTGAACCTGTTCAGTGTAACCACTGAGTAGACTGCAGATGGTCCAAAGAGAAACAGCATCCTAAAATATTTAGAGACAAATTATACTGTTCTAGTTCAGTCATGATCTCAGGTCACTTATGTTTTTTCTGAACTGAAAAACAAATTAAAAATGGTTACAACAGTATTTTTCATTCTTCTATACACTTTTGAGCAGTAGTGTGTATGGATATATACACAGACGGGTGACAAACTGAAGGAAAAACAAACATGAAGTGTCTTACTAAGGTGTTTTGCCATCACATGCTGCCAGAGCAGCTTCAGTGTATCTCTACTGGAGGATAAACACTGTTCCTCCAAAAAATATTCCCTTGTTTGGTGTTTAGATGATGGCGGGGGAGAGCGCTGTCTAACACGTCGGTCCAAAATGTCCAATAGGTGTTCAGTTGGGTTGAGATGTGGTTACTGTGATGTAACATATGATTTTCATACTCATCAAACCCATTCATGATGTTTCTCCGCTCATTTATTCAGAGTTTTCCTTTTATTTGTCACCCGTCTGTATTTATATATTCATTTGTATGTTGTGTATACAGTCTACTGTAGCCTTTCTTTCTTTACTGTGTGAATATAACATGGACATCATAACTTAAAGAAACTTGAAAGAGTGTGGGTTGAATAATATTTTATTGAAGGCAAGCTACAGCGTTGACAAATGGGATGCCAAAGTGTTTATGTGAGCTGAAATGGTTCTTTTATACAGACTTCATATCTGAGGTACTACTGGACCAAAGTGACATTGTATCTGTCCTGTGTTCATGGAAGTCAGTGTGTTATGAAATTAAAAACTTTTAATGAGTCTTGCAAGTCTTGTTGTTACGCACTTTCCACCATTCATGCACATCACACTTGAGTATTTATGAAAAATATAGTGCATTCAAAATGTAAAAGCCATATTGCCGATGCTGAATTTATTCAATTATAAACCAGAATAACAAGCACAAATGTTTCAGCTAATGCCTTCCTCAGTGTGCACGTGTGCATCTGTTTTACAAGCTATTTCATCAGTTAAGAGTTTGCAGCGTGAGTATCTGAGAGCGGCATGTAAATGTGTGGAGAGATCTATCAAAGTTTCACATGTTTGCTGCAGTATGTCGGTTTATAGTCAGAATACCTTCAGACAAGACAGGAGGACACAGCAGGGTACTTTCTGAATGTTGAGGTGACACTTGGACTCTTGGAGACATCTGCCTTATTGTAAACTGAAAAGAAGCTCCATTGACTCCGTTAGCTAAGGAGTGGACAGGGCTACTACCTACGTGTAGGCTACCTACAGGCTGTCACATATAGTGTAAAAGACTTACACATGCACTGGTTAATGACACAGTAAAAATCTGTGGTCTGTGCAGCGTCTGCCATGTTAAATATATGACATCATACATGTCATGATAACAGCTAAAGTATTTGTATTTACTCCACCTGCGTACGGTGGAATAATACTGCAGCCAGATCTTGTCTTTATGACTCATTACCACAGTATGCATGCTACATGTTTGTTCAAACTATTATGCACCACATGCCAATCAAAACCTTTAAATATACAAAATGTTAAGTGTTTATGTATAGTATAGTAGCAATCATTTGTTGTCTTATGAATAAATACTTTATAATAAAGTACCAACAAGCATCTGTGTTAAAATACAAGCCACAGGAATATACCTAGACATGTCTAAACACTAATATAATAACGTAACTAACTAATATAATAAAGTAACTAATTTATACATATGCATTACAGTTATTACTTTGTTCTAATGCTGGTGAAAGGACCTGTAACAGAGTGATTTATTTGCCTGAATTGTTTCTGACAAACCACTTTTAGATTTGTAGTCAGAAAATATTAAGTGCTTTTCTCCAGCCGTTACTGTACATGCTTTGTTTAAACCTACTATACAGCATGTTCTCTACAGGTACGTGTTCACTGTGTGAATATGATTTGAATACAATCATTTGAATAAGGAAACAGTCCACTCATTGCACAGTCACACACTGTGTGTGTGTGTGTGGTGCAGCGATGAGCTACTGCAAGAGCTGTCTGCATTATTTGCTTGATTATGAAACACCCAAAACACTGGTTATTCCTAACTTTGGGTTAGGATGTGTCTTCAGGTTCACCCAGCTTCTGGTGCTGCTGTATGTGGTGGGGTAAGTACCAACAAACTTTGACTTGGGAACATGCTGTTGACACTGTACTGGTAAAATGTGGATATAAAGCTAAAGTGGTTATGAAATACTGTAATGATTTGATCGCATACTGCTGTAAACCTGCAGGTATGTGTGTGTGGTGCAGAAGGCCTACCAGGAGACAGACTCTGTCCTCAGTAGTGTCACCACCAAAGTGAAAGGCTTTGCCTATACCAACACCTCTGACATGGACCCCCGATTTTGGGACGTGGCTGATTATGTTATCCCACCAAAGGTATTTATTAAATGTAATCACTCTCCATCTGAACTCATCATCCATAGGATATGATATTACTCACGGTTATAGCAGAGCAAACTGAATAGACCAGTTTGCTCTGCTATAACTGTGAGTAAGATTATTCACTGCTAAAAAGAAATTTCTCTACTGTTACTAGCTAAAATGGTTTAGTGCTCCCTGTGCCACTCAGGGGTCATTGGTAAACGTGAAGGAGGCCTCAGGTACCTGTGGCTCTTCAATAAGTTCAACTCTGTGTCTGTTAGACTGATGAGATACACACAGCTGCCTTGGCAAGACTAACACCCAAGGTCAAGATTAGCTTTCTTTAGTTTCAGACAGACAAATGGTCTCTCTGTAGAAAGTATGTGTGTGTGTGTGTGTGTGTGTGTGTGTGTGTGTGTGTATGTGTGACTGAAGATGACACACAACATGACTTCAGTTAGCTTAGATAAGCAATCGTCACACATGTTTAGATGTGAACAATGACTTTATTTGGACACACAATGAATCTCAGTAGGGCAGGTAAGGAAAAAACCTTCAGAATTTGGCTGATCTCCATTTTCCTCAATCATGCTTCAATATATGATGCTGTGTGAGTCAATGTGTCTCTAGTTTGAACTAGACTCTCAGCAGATTTTGTAACGTGTGCTTCTCTTCTGTCCAACAGGGTGATAATTCATTCTTTGTGTTAACAAATTTGGTTGTTACACCAGATCAGACTCAGTCCAGATGTCCTGAGGTGAGTGTTATTCTCTGATATTCCTTCCTCCAAATAATCTTAGAGTTTAGGCTAATTTCTCATCTTTTTTAAAGAGCCCAGCGCTGTTTCTTTAAAGTGCTTGTTTTGTCCAATCCATAGTAGGTACAAACATATCCCCATTAGGATGATAAGTATTCTTCATATTTGGAAAAGTGGAACCATGTTTGGCTAGCCATGTTAGAGACATCTAAGGGTGGCAATATGAATATATTATTATATATATCTCAATAATTATTTGATGACTGATACTGATTGTGCACAGTCAATGAATCTTAATAACTTTGATGATCTCCTGACTTTTCCTCTTGTGCCACCATCAGGACAAAAAAATTATTTGTCCAGTATTTTGGTTACCTGCAAAACTCCCATTAGCCACAACTGTAGTTTATATTGTGTGCTAATTAAATGTTACCATGCTAACACACTAGATGAAGATGTTGAACATGGTAAGTGTTGGACCTGCTATATATTAGTATGTCGCCATACAAAGACTTAATGGATCACCTGAACATTTCCTGCTATGACAAATCAAAATGCATTGTCATTGCTTGCATACACACCAACCTGCTCAGGCCAATACATTTACTAAAGAGACATTCTGATAAGGATGTACAGTTTGCATCATGACGCAGTTAACAGATTAACACTGGTGATTTCTCCTCCAGCTTCCAAACCCATCAACTGTTTGTCAGGATGACTGTGACTGTGTCGAGGGATACAGTAATCCTCGAGGAAATGGTAGGCCTTCTTCATTGGGTGGCGTCAGACTCATGTGTGTTCATACATCCGCTCTAAATGATGTGATAACATCCATAAAACACCACCTGACATTCATTTTCCACTCAGGTATACAAACAGGGTTGTGCGAGAACTATTCCACAACTGTCCAGACCTGTGAAGTGATCTCATGGTGTCCTCTTGAAATAGACAGCAAGCTGCCTGAGTAAGACCATATACAAGTGTAGTATTTATAAGTAATTATATTATAATGTAGATATGGCTTTATATGTTGTTTATCTGTCACACAGACAAGCCCTGCTGGCTGCAGCAGAGAACTTCACTGTGTTGATCAAAAACAGCATAACATACCCGAAGTTCAAAGTTAACAGGTCAGTATTTCTGATTCGGTACAGGCTCTTAACCCGAACATATTGTTTTATTGTGTGTCATAATATCAATCATATGTCTTCTTTCCTCCCCCAGAAGAAACATACTTCCACATATTAACTCCTCATACCTGAAGACGTGTGAATTTAATCGTACAACAGACCCTCACTGTCCTATATTCCGCCTCAAACACATGGTTTCAGAGGCTGGAGAGGAATTTCAAGAAATGTCTGCAAAAGTAAGCTGAGAATCTACTTTGAACTTCAGTTTTCAGGTTTTCACAATGATTAAAGTGTCATACTTGTTTACACTTACACACAGTTAGGCAATGAACGTATTTTAAATGTTTTATTCTGTGTTTATGCAGGGCGGTATCCTGGGTATTATTATAGACTGGAGCTGTGACTTGGACTGGTGGGCGAGGAAGAAGTGTTACCCCGAGTACAGCTTCCGCAGGCTGGACAGCAGAGATTCGATCAATAATGTGGCTCCTGGATACAACTTTAGGTGAAACCATTTTAAACAAATGCTCATTAATAAACAGATTAAGCAGAAAATGTTTAGATATTTAAAAAAAACACTGCTTTTAGGTTTGCAAAGTACTTCAAGACCCCAGGTGGAGAAGAAACTAGAACCTTAATCAAAGCATACGGGATCCGGTTTGACATCATCGTATTTGGAACTGTGAGGCCTGAATGAATCTTAAAATTAAAATGACTTCATCAACAACATGTGTGTGTTCTCTTTGTGTTAATAAAACCTGTGGGGTCAATTTATCTTGCAGGCCGGAAAGTTTGGAATTGTACCAACCATAGTGAACTTGGGAGCAGCTCTATCATTTCTCAGTTTGGTGAGTAGAGAGTTAAAATATGATTATTATCTATTTATGTTAACATTTTTCTCGAAAAAGCAATGACACACAGCACTGGGGTGTTTTCCCATAGGTTCCTATGGTCTCTGACTGGTTTATGTTGACATGCATGAGAAAAAAAGAACTTTACAGCAGACACAAAGTCTCATATCTGAATGAGGACACTGAAACTGAAGCTGTAAGTGAGTTTACTATTTTACATCTGTCACTGTCGGTAGTCCTGACTCCACAGCTCACCTGTTTGTTTGTTTTTTTGTTTTTTTTGTTTTTTTTTATTACACAGGTGTCAATGAGCACCAGCTATGGAACCCAGTAGCACGGTCACATCAACGTGGAAGCACTTTTTTTTTTTGCAGTGGAATCCGAAGCGGCTCTAATTAATAATTAACATGCAAACAGATATCTTTGATGTCACATGATTTCTTCAATAAAATTGGTTAATTAAATGTGGTGTCAATGTATAAAATTAGTATAAGACGGCTCAAAGCTCAGTTAAAATTCTGGAACACATTAAGTGAAGAATATAAACTAGATGATAAATTTCAAATAATTCAGTGGTATGCTTATGACCCTGGGTTTAAACCTAATATACTGGATCAGAGATTTAAATCCTGGATCACAAAGTGAATAACAACATTCTGCTCATATACAAAAAAATGAAAATTGAAAGACTCTGAGGAAGCATTATCATCTTGAATCAGATATCTCCAGATACGCAATTACTTTGAACATATCATTAAGAATAAAACAGACTTGGAGGATCCTATTCTGAAAATATATATTGGTGCTTACAAAAATGATCCAATTAAGGGTGTTATTCTAGACTTTACAAAGACTTTTTGACTGAAAAAACCCCACATTACAGAATACATTAAAGGAAAATGGGAGCGAGAGGGTAACCTTACAATATCAGATAAGGACTGGAAATGTACAACCTTTTTTATTACACCAAAGCAGAAAGCACAGGAGAGGAGATGCTAAATGTTGGAGTCAATGTGGGTCTCGGGAAGCCAATCACTGATAAACCCATTCTAGGCTGAGTTCCACAAATCGCTAAATGTAATGAATAGTAATCTGCCTCTGCAGTTTAGCACTTTATTTTTAAGAAAATGTCGATTTTCAGGCAAGGCGTCCTGATGAATACTTGTTTGGCATTTGGATGTCTGCATGTCAAAGCGCTCACACTGGTTGCTTCCTGAATGCTCCACAATACAAGAGGGGACAGATATAGTAAATGATATCTATATCATGGAAGGAATTACAATCTCTCTCCGTCTTAAAAAAAATGTATTTATAAAACTCTGGGTTAAGTGGGTAGAATATGTAAAGCCCAGGTTTTGTATAGATGTTAAATTGATGATTGGTGATTTTTTAGTATTATTTATCTCTCTCCCCCTTCTTTAGTAAGTTTTATGGCCCTCTATTCTCTTTGTTTTAGTATTTGTTCATCTCCATATGACAAATGTTTTACTCATTCTGTGTGCACTCCTTGTCTCCCAAACTGTACAAAGTTCCTGTATCTAATCTGTGAACAGCAGAATGAATGGTACAGTATTTCTGATAGAATGCTGTTTTAAATAAAGAATATATATATAACAAATTATAAAAATGAGTAGAAGACATGCTATGACTCCCCCACGACGCTCGGGGCGGCATAACGTAAAGCGACAACATCAGCAAACCCACGAAGCTTTTCAGTGTGTTAGCGAGCAGCAGAGGAGAGGAGCAGCAGAGCCTGTTTGGTAGAAGCGCCTTAACAAAAACTTGTTAAAATACAGCTTCTCTAACTTTGACTCCCTGTGTTCAGCTCACTTCTAATTTACATGTCGAGCAGCGTCGAGGAGCGCGGAGCTAACAGTTAGCTCATGTTAGCCTGACAGCTGAAGTTTGGACAGCTGCTTTCTCTCAGTTAGCATCGCTGAGGAAAGCCAGCTCCAGCTTTTTAAATGCTGTGAACGAGACCGAGCAGCCCGTCTGGAGTTAGCTCGTCGGCCGCTCGTCTGAGAGAGAATACAGCAGAATGACAGGTGAGTCTTTAAGCTGAGCACAGCTGACATTGTGTGGCAGTGCTGGTTTGTTGATGTGTTAACGCCGCGGCTCTCCTCAGACGATGCTGTCCTGCTGGATGTACCTGTCATCCGGCAACTGTACCACTGGGACTGTGGCTTAGCCTGCTCCAGGATGGTCCTGAAGTAAGTGCACAGTCAACTTTATTCAACCATGAATATTAATGAATCCTTTGGGATTGTGTAGTCATCCATCACCATTCAAAATATCTGATTATCACACGACATTGTTGGATTTACAGTCTGCGTGTGTCCGATCTTGCAGGTACCTCCATCCAGTCAGTGACGAGGAGTTTCAGAGAGCATGCTGGGAGCTGAAGCTGACACAGAGTGTGTGGACTATTGACCTGGCCTACCTCATGTGCCATTTAAGAATCAAACACTGCTTCTGCACGCAGACTCTGGGCGTTGATAAGGGCTTTAGGAATCAGGTACTTTCTAAGGTCTAAAGCTATGTTCTAACCCCATTTTTGAATGTAGTTTCACGGTGTCTTTCGTTGTGGTTTGCAGTCCTTTTATAAGAAACATTTTGACACCGAAGAAGACAGAGTGAATGAGCTCTTCCTTAAAGCCGAGAGCAAAGGAGTGGTGGTGAAGAAATGGTGAGTTTTCTGTTAATGATTATTCATTTGGACACACCACTGGCCTCAGACAAGCTGAAATGTGTCTGTGGTTATCTTTCCACAGCTCTGTGACAGTTCAGGAAATCCAGTCTCATCTGGAGCAGGGCCATGTTGCCATAGTGTTGGTCAACGCCGTCATCTTGACGTGTGAACTCTGCTCCTCGCCTGTCAAATACTGCTGCTTCCTGCCTGTGGGCCAGAAGTGTTTCTGCAGGAAGCCAGAGTACCAGGGTCACTTTGTGGTGGTGTCCGGGTTTAACAGGACCACTGGCTGTATTTTCTACAACAACCCTGCATATTCTGATCGTAAGTAATCTCTTATGCATCATAACTTTATAGTAGTAACTGTATAGTATCAAAAGGCTACAAGGGAAAGGTTGATGATGAACTGTAGTGTCATACTGTTTTGTACAGCGACCAGTGAGACTAAAAATAAACAGCTACCCGCTCCACAGTAGAGGCGAAACTTCAGTAATGTATTTTGTCATATTGTCAAAAATATCATTATTATAGCAATACACTGAAAAATCGTGATATTATGTTAGGGCCATGTCGCCCGTCCCTAACTTTTTTTGCCCTGATACCTGTTTCCTTATCGAAAGAATTTCTGCTTTTTTGTCTTTTATACATTTGTAAATCATAAGTATTTTGACTAAACAATTAACAGATTAATCTAAAAATACCCAATAGATTAATAGAAATGATTGTTATTTCATAAAAACAAGACTTTGCGGTTACGGTTACATTGCCCGTTTGCCCAGCTCTGGTTCTGGCACGACACCAATTCTGCCTCCCCTCAGCATTCGCCTGCTGAAAACCTTAAGACTTACAACCTCATGTGGACACACGTGATATGGAAATATCATTTGAGTTTTGAAGGTATTTGAACTGATGATGGTGCTAGAGGCAAAGTTAAGAAAAGAAATGCCAGTGTCATTACAATGGAGACTAAAGCGGGCATAAATGTCCACAGCAGATTTTATGGCCATCCAAACCATCCAATAGTTTTTGAGACATCTCACTGAAAAATGTGAACCCCTGGGTGTGAGAGGAAAATTATTATTTTATTATTATTATTATTCATCAAAAATGAGAGGAAGATATTTGATCTACTATAATCTTATAACATGCTGTGTCTTCAGTTTGGAACTTACACGTGTGTGTGTGTGTGTGTGTGTGTGTTATTCAGGTGTGTGCTGCACCAGCGTCAGTAACTTTGAAGAGGCCCGGCAGAGCTATGGGACAGATGAAGACATCCTGTTCATCTTTAAGGAGAGTTGATGGACAGCAATGATGGAGTTAAATTTCACTTCCTAAGCTCATCATCATAGGGACACGATGCTGCAGGTGAAAAGTGTCGGACTAGTGGCTTCTCCTGTTCGCCGTTGTCACAGATCCTCCCCTCCCCCGGGCCATCTTCTCCGGTGCTAAATAAGCCCCAACTGCTCACGTGAAAGACACTCAGCTGCTGATCCACCACTCCTGTTCCCTCTTATACAGTTAATACTGCAGGACCTGTGAAGGATTAACATCTTAGAGATGATGAGATGCTGAAACAAATTCATTCTGATCATCTCCGTGTCATACATTTGCTCATATATATTTGAGCTGAGTATTTCAGAGGATGCAATGTGGGAATCATGGCATAGAATACAAACTACCACGAGATATTGTGCACATAATTCAGGGCTCATGATGTCATTTAGTGTGTCCAGTTTTTTTGTGCTGTTCAGTGTTGAAGTCTGAAGCCTCAAATCCACTTGCCTTTTTTTTTCTTGGAAAAAAAAAATCTTCTCAGTCACTTTTTATTCTGATGATTCTACCGACAGGGAATACAGGAAGTCGTGCTTTGTGAGTCTCAGGTAATTAAAGCCCTAAAGTGTGACATCAAATAAAAACGAGTTCACCGTAACACTCCATAGTGTGTCTATGGAGCACGGTCTGCACACAGAAGAACACGGACAGTTGACTGACATACTGAAGCATCCACTCACCTGTTGCATCTTCTGTTTTGTTGTTGCCGGGTGGATGATTACAGTGTTTGGTTGCTTTGAACATGTTACAGAATGAAGGTGTGACGTGGGCTCAGTCTTGTTCTCTGTTGAAACCAGTGAAGACCAGGTGATTTTTTTTTTTTTTTTTTTTTTCATTTTGTTATTACGTACACGTTTTTGCACTATGCTACTCAGACCGGACACAGTTGTTATTTAAGATCATGTCACCATGAAATTACTTTTCTGGATCCATGAAATGTGATTTCTTCCACATTTTAAACCACAAACGTTATTTTTTAATTCAACATAGAGCTGCATTTATTATGTTGTGATTAAAGGATTTGAACATATCCATCCTTGTTATTTTATCCTCATTTTATATACAAACATTTTGCTAAAGATGAAGGGAATATAATCTGTTTTTCATGTGACTTTGTGACATGTGACATATAAATGTGGGCTATCATGATGTTAGCCTGCTAGTATGATCATGTTAATGTTCATCTAGCTAACCTGGGTCTTTGGAGGGAGGACTTATTAGGGCCCGAGCACGGAAACCGTGCGAAGCCCTATTGTATTTCAAATGTTTATTATTTTTTTTATTTTTATTTTTATTTTTTTTATTATTATTCCCCCAAATGAATTGCCTTTTTCAAGGCTTTAATATCCCCAAAAACTCATGAAAATTTGCGTACCCCCCCAAAGTCGGGCGTAAAATTTCGTATTCTGGGGGTCTCGCGCACGCGCGTACAGAAATGGCTCTACGGCGCCATCTAGGTTTCGGTTGTCGGAGGAGCCCCCGGACACGGTTTCATCCACGCGGATGAGATTTGGAGGGTGTATGAAACATACCGAGACACACCAAAAAGTCTCTTGGTGACCCGGGTTTCGGTAAAGGGTACGGCGGCCATTTTGGGTCAAAGTTCACGTTTTTGTGATTTTTTGCTCATTTCCAGGGGTCGTATTTGAACGAACTCCTCCTAGGGCTTTCGTCCGATCCTTTTGAAACTTGGCACATGGGTTCATGAGGCTTTGACGATGAAAAGTTATCAAAATCATAACTTTTTGATGTACTATGTCAGAGGGGCGGGGCCACGAAATTCTCCATTTTGCCATAAAATTTCAAAGTGCTATAACTTTGTGAAAAATTCTCCAATCTTCACCAAACTTTGAATATATAATGGCAGTCTGGCCTAAAATACATTTCCACAAAAATATTCGGTGATTTTCATAGCGCCTCCTAGTGACGACAAAAAAGACCACTTTTACGAGATGGCGTGCAGCTCAAACAATATTGATCATATCCACCTCAAACTAGGTGTGGATGTTGTCAAGGCCTTGGACTTGACATCTGAGAAATAATTTCAACTTTTCATAAAAGGGCGTGGCCGTGACGGTGCGTCAAAGTGGACGCTGCACAAAAAAACAAGACTCCATTGACTTTTGGGCTGATTTTCGGGCAAAACTGTGCGGCTATCATATACTTTGTCAGAGCTGTCTGAAACTTGTTGTCCTTGTTAACAGCAGTATTATGCACAATTCGGTTGCATAATTAATGAGGGGGAGGGGCAAAATCGCTCTATAGCGCCCCCTTGAATTTTTCTTTGAAGCAGCCCCGCCACAGTTTTGAACACAGAGTTATGAAACTCAGCTGACTTATGGGGCATCACAAGACCTACAAAAAAGTCTCTTGGAGCAATTTGTAAAATTAACAGGAAGTGACATATTTAAGCATGAAAATCACCATTTTCTGTGTTTCGAACTGTTGAGAAGGGGTCGTATTTGAATGAACTCCTCCTAGGGCTTTCGTCCGATCTTCTTGAAACTTGCTGCATGGGTTTATGAGGCTTTGACAATGAAAAGTTATCAAAATCATAACTTTTTGATTTACTATGTCAGAGGGGCGGGGCCACGAAATTCCCCATTTCGCAAATGCTGTAACTTTGTGAAAAATGCTCCAATCTTCACAAAACTTCTCATATACAACGGTAGTCTGACCTAGAATACATTTCCACAAAAATATTCTGTGATTTTCATAGCGCCTCCTAGTGGAGACAAAAAAGACCACTTTTACGAGATGACGTCCAGCTCGGACAATATTGACCATATCCACCTCAAACTAAGCATGGATGTTGTCAAGGCCTTGGACTTGACATCTGAGAAATAATTTCAACTCATTTGTCCACGAGGAGGCGCTGTAATGAACAAAATTGCATGTGAGCTCATATCTCAGGAACGCTTCAGCGAAACGGAACCAAATTTGATGTCATGCTTCGAGGCGCTGTCCCCAGTCCAGGAAACAAATATGGTGTCATTTCGTCTCTAGGGGGCGCTATAATTACCAAAACTTTTATCAAAATGATTAATTTTGGGGAAACGGTGTGGCCATTTCCACATGCGCACATTTCGACGTGCGCACATTTCGACGTGCGCGCATATGCGAGGGCCCGACCATCGCTGCTTGCAGCTTTAATTATTGTAAATAAAGTTCTCTTAAACATCAGTGCTTTCCTTTTTTTTTTTTTTTGAAGGAATCTTTCCCAAGACTTATTCTAATTATGCAATGATATAAAATATACAATAATAAGCACTTTAGAATTTATGAAACTAAGTAATAGTATTAAAATTGTCATAAAATAATGTAATTAACATTATTTTTTGATCATAGAATACCAAAGTAGATGTATAAAGTGAGGATTACCATGAGGTCAGTCTCTTCCTACTAAAACTTGGTGTGTTGGTTGGGGGAGAGGGTGCTCTTAATTATTAATGATTATGTTCACATGTTTTAGATTTTAGATTTTTTTATTGTGGGCATTCTTTTATGTCTGTCTGCTGACTCTGTCCACAGTAGTGCTCTATTGTACTTTCTGTACCATGACTCCACTCACTTATGGCTGGGCCAGTATCAGCTTCACAGGACTGAACAATCCAGGCATGTGTCAAACCATTAACAATGAAATCAGTTAGTACTCCACATATCGAAAAACAGAGCTCTGGTTTAGCTTTGATGATTAAAACCAGTGAAATGAAATTAAAACAATCTTGACAGACTGACATGAAATGACTGAATGGACCTGAACTTCGTTTCATACTTCAGTGCACTACAGTGAAATATTATCTACTCCTTCACGATGTTGGGTTTAAAGTCACGTCTGACAGCTTTGGTGAGTTCCTCTGCATACTCAGCATACCGCCCAGTCATCTACAAAGCAAGGTACAATAAACAGAGTTGTCATGACCAAACATTTAACTTTAAAGTAGGTCAGATTAAGACATACAGGGAGGCTTCTACATGCATGCTAAGCCCAGTCATATTTACCTTAAAACTCCATTTGTCGCTGATTTGTCTGTTCAGGTTGAGATCCATCTCTACCACCAGTAGCCCATCACAGGTCCTAGAGAGCCCTGGGGTGCGGCTGCCGTCAGGAGCAGCCACATAACTGGACCCATAGAAATGCCCGAAGTCATGGTGAGCTGCAAAAAGAGAGCTATCTGTAAGTGGCACTGAAGTGACTGACGAGGGGTTTAAGGTTATCCTTGCAAAATAAATCTCTTACCTTTTTTTCCATCGCCAGACGTGAATTCACTTTTAAAATGTTCCTGTGTGAAACACATACAAGTCACACAATGAGTCGACACGCCTGAGCACAGGAGGACTCTGTCTGGAGGACTTCACAGTCTAATGCTGTGTGTCTGTTCAATAATCGGTGATGGTGACGAATAGGTTACTGATACCATATTTCTTTAATTAAATACAAACTGTGATGTATTTCATCCTCTAGCCCTGCACTTTTCATAGACATAATTCTATATGCTGTTGTTGCATCATACAACATCAGATTGTAGTTATAGAGACTTACTTACCGTCCCGACGCGGTTGATTGCACAAGTGAAACAGTGGTTAGCTATTGCTGCATTCCTGGCCTCTATAGGCCACATGGGTTCACTGCAGAAGAGGAAGAAATAACATTACAGCATAAATAACAATGTAACAACAACTTCAGCACCGCATATAAAGATTGCAATAAGTCTGATAACACTAAAACTACAGCTGAGAGTACTACTACTGCATTGCATTCTCTGAAATCAAGCCTTGCAGGGAAAAGCAGACAACTACCCCGGACCCCAATCAGACTTTCATCAAATTGCCACACAGCAAACATGCAAACATGTGGGCAGATAACACTGAAGCATGCAAAGTACAGAGTGCAAAGAGTGGACGGAGAAACATTTGGTTAACAGGAGCCCAGCAGTTTAAATGACACCCTCTATAAATTGTTAATACGTAGATGCATGCATGCTAGAAATCCTTCCTCCATTTTGTACCTTACCTGAGCGCTCCAACAGTAGCTGAAGGGTTAAAGATGATCTCAGCTCCATTCATACTGTACATGAACCAGTTGAGAGGGTGATGGCGACCGTAGCAGATATTCACAGCTATCTTCCCAAACTGTGTCTGGAACACTGTGTGACCAGTGTCGCCCTCCATGTAATATGTAGACTGCAGTGTAAGATAAATAGCATAGCAGTTACCATCACACAGGTGCAGTGGATCACAGAGTGTAACAGAAAACACCCACTAACCTCATTAAAGTCTCCAACCCTGGGGATGTGGTTCTTCCTGCTCTTTCCCAGGACATTCCCGGAGTTAGAGATGACCACTGCAGTGTTCCACAGAGTGCCGCTCAGCTCTTCTCGCTCCAGAATTGGAGAGACAACTACCATGTTGTATTTTTTGGCCAGCTATTGACAGAATTCTGGTGTTATTAGGCTTGTGTTCTGTGGTAAATCACATCGTTGCACTGTGTCAGACCTCTGGAATCTCACCTCTTGGCAGAAGCGTGTGGTGCTTCCTTCTTCAGCAGACTCTGCAAACTCCGTCCATGGTTGTTTCTCGCGGGTGCAGAAAGCAAAGGGCATGGCTGTGGACAGCAAAAGACAGGTCAGTCTATTTTATTGGCAGATACGTAATGTGGAGGTCTAACTCATGAAATCACTCACTCCAGGTCTCCTGAAAGCAGATGATGTTTACACCGCACATGGCTGCCACCTCAACCATTTCACCAACTCGGCTATGCATGGCATTGATCTGTGGAGGGGACCACCAGAGGATTTACACCAGTGACTTCTACCCAGTATGCAGCATCCTGTCTGTCTCTACCACACTGATACCACAATTGGCGTCTCATTCCATACCTGGTCCAGGATGGGGGCATCAGTGGGCAGAACAATGCGGTGCTGAATCAGTCCCACGCGGATTTCCCTGGGTGGCCTCAGTTGTTCCTGCACAGCTTCAAACTTGTAACCCTTCAGCTCAAAGCCACGCTCGGAGGCAGCGTTCACGGCACATGATGGGAGGTCCAACTTCCTGTAACAGAGAGGATTCTTCATGAGTGTATACACAACGAGTGACACGTTTACATTTGCAGAGAAGGAAATCATGCACAGTCACACATCGATGGTGCAGCCTTCAGGAGCAATTTAGGGTTCAGTATCTTGCCCAAGGACACTTCGACATGCAGACCGGAGGAGGCGGGGATCAAACTGCTGATTATCTGATTAGTGAACGACCCGCTCTACCTCCTGAACCACAGTCTGTTTTTGTGTCTCTCACTTGTTTTTTTTTGTTTTGTTTTTTTTCAATCAAATCAGCATGACTACAGATGTCACAGATCCTGCCCATTAATATTACAGTCTGTGATAAGTGAACTCTAAGTGAACAAATTGAAGGTACATCTAATAAACCACCTGTTTTTGTTTTTACAGCTGAAACAATTAGTACATGAACCATTGAGTCATATAATTAATTTGATAACCAATTATTTCAGTCATTTTGTAAGAAACGTTTGCTTGTTGCAGCTTCTCAAATGTGAAGATGATCTGCTTTTCTTTGTTTCTTTGTAAACTGTTTAAAGGTACAATATGTACGATTTATTATTGTTCACATGTTTTCATCAGTGTAAAATCACCTGAAAATATGAATTGTTATGTTTTTGTTACTTTAGAATGAGACATGTATATCTGCAGACGCTGCAGGTGCTCCTCCATGGAGTCTGTTAACAAATGAACAGACATCATGAAACCACAAAAGTTTCTCCTTCATGCAAGGAAGGAAAGGATGAGGCGAGGTGACTGCAATCAGCAACTACACTGTCAGATGGCACTAAATCCGACACACTGGTCCTTTAAGTAGTTTGCTTTGTGCTTATGATATTATACTTTTTGTCACATTTGACAGAAAATAATCCATGAATTGAGAAATTCATCTGCAGATGAATCGATAATTAAAATAATTATTAGTTGGTTTACACATTACACATGGCCAGGGCATACAGATGAAGACTAGCCTCTTGGCTAATTCTGGCATATTTTATCATAGTTTATCAATATAAATTGTAAATAATTCAAAAATGGAGATGTAAATAAATCTCTACATGTCTAGTTTCAGGTTGTGTGCTGGACATGAACTCAGCAATAACACCATTATTATCACCATCAGTAATTAGTAATTAGTCAATTGTGACCTGCTTCCACATAAAGTTCGTGTATAAAGTTTAAAAACTTGTTTAGGACAGGTTAAAGGTTGTTTATCGGACGCTGCAGCTCTTTCAACACAGACCAAAGTCCACTGAGCACAATAATAATTCACCAGAACAGAGGGAATGAAAAACAGTGACAGAGAAAATCAAATCATAGACCTGTCCTACAACTCACTTGGTGTCCTTCCCGAATAAAATGCGTTTCACCTCCGTGATCTCGGCCTCCGGCAGGTGCGTCTCCAGGCATTTCTCCAGAGATTCAAACTCACATGCGGACATCTCTGCGTGTCTCTGCGGGAGTTTCACGCAGCAGAAGCAGCAGCAGCAGCAGCCTGGGGTCTTCCGGTCACTTAACTGTGTGCACGTTTTATGTGTGTTACACTCGTTATGCAAGGCACAGAGCTTCACGCAGCTGAGGAACTTCGGAAGAAGATCCACCGGCTGATCGGGAAGGTTAGTCATTAACCCTATGTATCCCTCCGCACGTGTGTGTGTGTGTGTGTGTGTGTGTGTGTGTGTGTGTGTGTATACTGTCATTATTTAACCAGAAACTCACTGTTCACTCCACTACACACACACATATACATACACACACACACACTTAAAAATATGAAGTCCTTTTTAAATGGACTTCCCACAAAGAATAACTCAAAAATGACACAGTTTGATTTGAAATTGCCGTAATATGATTTGGATTGTTGATGTGAGGAAAATCTCACGTTTTCACGTTCACCACATCAACATATCTTCCTGCCTCTGCTCACGGCTCACGCTGAAATGTGTGCAGTCACGTCATGGGGCCCAACTATCCAGCATGTTGTATCATGTCATCACATGATTAAATAAAGACATACATATTACCCAGCAACCATCATGACAAAATCTAAATAAAACCATCTCAGGGTCCACTCTCTCTGCATATCTATATATACTCTCCTGCAGGGCCCACTGATTATTTAAATATGCAATTTAAGTCAAATGAGCTGATCTTTCTTGTTTCAGAGAGGTGAGGAAACACATGTTGCCCTCTTATGGATTCACCTACAGGTGCACACGCATGTACATGCACACCACACACAGTGATTCTAAATTCCACAGACTGGTCCTTTAATGTCATTTTTCATTAAAAGAAAAAAAATAAATAAAAATATATATATATTCATATATATTTATATATATTCATGACTTAGTTGCTCTTCTTGTACAGTAAACTGTGCTTAAAGGTACATATAAAATAAAACAATGCATTTTTTCTGATTTATTGTATCAGATGTGTCTGTGATATCACATCTGTTGTGGAGAATTTGATTCATCGATGGTCAGTTGAGTCAGGAGAGAGAAAGTGCACAGTAGTCCAAGATGTCTTATGCTGAAAGATTTATTGATCAAAGAAAATAGAGGATTCATCAGTACACTTGTCTTGTCATGATGCTGCCTCAGTTCTGAAGACGCTGTCCTCTCTGCCCTCAGGACAGTGGCACAACTACTCTGTCCAGAAATGATCACTAGTCTGCAGACCTATGTTTCCCCTTAGAGGTCTGTCATTGTTATCTGACTCTGTGGCGGCATCAAGGGTATGTGTTGTGTCTATAGAGTGAGAAAGCCCTGTCCTCTGACCTCAGTTACCATAGTAATAATCAGAATGGTTCCTGTTTCCTTAAACACAAACATACAGCTGTTCCGCATCTCAATGAAAGAATCTAACATTTAACACTGTCCCTAAAGTGACCTCAGCACATATGCCTGATCCTGTCTAACTACATATGTGACATGCTGGAATGGAAAGTTCTCTCACAACGTCTACATAAGCATCACCTCTGAGAGTTCTATGTACATCTGAAGGTTCTTTCAAAACCTTTGTGGTTTGCAATGGAGCAACGAATAAACAAAATAAGACGTGGCACTGTCTGACATTTGCCAACTTCCTACTTCTGATGAATTTACCAGATTCCATAGATACAGCACTTGCAGTAGCTGGTGTGGGTGTAAATACGTCAGTTTTGTTTCAGGTTTTCTGAATGTGAAGTCTCATATAGAAACTATTTCATGTTATCTGCAGAGCGGGTATTGCTCCTAGTTCGTTTGCCAGGACTGCTCCTCTGTGTCCGTCCTGCTCTCATCTTTCTGTTTCGCTCCTTGTTGGGGTTTGACAGTTTATTCAGCAGCTCTACAACAAAAGAGTTGACCAATTATCACAGGTTGACATACTATATTTTTTTATTGTAAACATGAGTTTGACCAATAGGAGGCCTCAGAGAGCCACTTCAAGGTAATCAACACTGATCAGTGTTCAGGGGTTTGGTTACCTGTTAACTCAGGATGACTCTGGCTGAAGTTAGTTAGTAGAGATACGTATTTCCGACTTCCAGTATCATCTCCTGAAGTGAAGTAAAGTCATGAACATTTATTCATAATAAAACAACTATCCCAGTTTTACTGTAGAATACCTTCATGATCAGCAAATCAAGAGTTTAAACTACTATATCCTCCAAAATAAAAGCACAATAAAACAAAAACAAACACCCACTCAACTAAAATCGTCCCTTTCCATAAATATTAGATATCTAATCTTTGAATCAGGCCAGAGATTGTTAACTGGATGAGGTTTTAAATTTGGATGGACTCACGGCTGACTCGCAGGAGGACGTAGTATTGTCTCTCTTCCAGCACGCTGCTGGTCAGAGCCACGCTTTGCTGCTTCCCCTCCAGGTTCATCACTCTACCACTCCTGTCCATCAGATCAACACAGTCTGCAGGAGGACGCATAACATTTAATGGTTTGTACTACTAGAAATATAAAGAGAATTCTGATGTCAGTCACTGTCATCAGTTTACAAAAGTCTCACTAATCAAATTATGAATGCTATTTCTGACATGATGATATTCAATTGATCCCAGTGAAGAAATACATAAGGGTTGTTTCAGCCTGCTGCTGCTGTTAAGTACCTTTGAAGTCCAGACCACACCTCTCCTTTAAATGATGGATGAAGTTTATCAGCTTACAGTTGAGATTGAACATTTCCATCCTGCTGTCTGACAAGAAAAAATACTTGTTACCTCTATTAAACATAAAATATTGCACATTTAACTATTGTACTTACTTTACTGCTGTATTAAATACAGTATATGTTGCAAACATTTCCAGTGAACTCAAAAACAGCCTTCTGATACCAGGTTTAATCCTGCTCTACATCAAAAAGGACAGTCAGAGAGAAATAAATTAATTCAGGAACTGACCTCCAAACATGATAGTGACAAACATTTTCAGGTCCTGACTACAGTTGGGCTCCGTCAGCACTGACACTGCCGCTGGTTTAAAGCATCTGTTTATTCCAAAGAGCCCAGACAGTAACACGTTTGGACTGAGCACAAAGTACGACAATAGAGGCCCTTAAATCAGTGTTGTGGTCTTTGTGACAAACACTGCATGAACTGGCCCCTGTAATGTAGAGATGGTAAATACACACACACACACACACACACACACACACACACACACACACACACACACACACACTCTCTCTCTCTCTCTCTCTCTCTCTCTCTCTCTCTCTCTCCTCCTCCTCTTCTATTCCTTTTCAAAGCTGAAGCCTTTAAAATGAGGGGACAAGGCACCACTGTTGCTTGTATCCATGGAGTCTCTACACACAGACAGACCGGCACTCTGGACTTTATAGTTGTTGGACAGTGATGTCAAGATTGACTGAAAAAAAAGGCTTTTTATTGTTTCCCGTCACAGATTGGAACTAAAAAAAGAAATAACCTGACCCAATTCCATTTCTGCCGACTGTAGGAGAATTTTAATCCAGTTTTAATCTTAAATCTGAAGCTGTGTGAGACAGTCCAAATATGAAATTCAATTTGCAAGTAAAACATGAAAGAGCTTCATAGTGCATAGTTTCATGTCATTGCTTAGCTGTTTAACTTTACTGTTTTAGTTAACTCTCTGTCTTTGGCCGTAGCAGGAAGTTCTTTTCAGAGAAATTGTTCTAAAAACTCACTGTCCAGGTATGTTCAGCACCAGAAACATGGGAGCATTAAGTGGCTAAAGAGTCAGATAATTCCCTTAGGAGTGGCCAAAAACAGAGCCAAAAGAAATTGGATATTGGACTTACAATCACCAGGTGGACTGGGTTCTGACCATAACTACTGGCTAGATAACAGGTTTGTCATGTCACATTAGAAGGCCAGTGGTTTTGCAATTTATTTCCAGAGATGATATGTCAGTGTTGCCGATTCCCAGTGATGATATGTCAGACTTTTTTCTTTCTTTTATCTCACATATCACATATCGTCATCTTTTAGTGCATTAGTGGATTTAGTTGCATCTAACAGAATAATTGTGGTTGGCATTCCATTTGTGCAGAAGACACAACCAGTGCGAAAAAAAACCCCTATCCAACTATCCAGAGCGAGTGTTTAGTTTGTCTGTTCTGAGCTACTGCAGAAAAAAGGCGGTTCAACATGGCAGACCCTGTGGAAGACGCACCGCATTTACTGTCTCATAGTTCTTTTGCTTCCGCCAACTCTTAAGGGAAAAGGCTGGCTCTTTAGCTGCTGAATGTGTTACTGTGCTCACACTCAATTTGCTAACTTTGTCTGTCTGCATGGTGGAATCATCCTGATCTGAAGGATAGGAGAAACAAAGCAAACTGACCAGCCAAGACATAGTCTGGCACATAATCCAGAGTAAAACTACAGCCTCCATTTTTAGCATTTGTTTTTTCTACAGATTAAAAAAAAAAAAGAGAGAAATAACATTTTACTTTAGAGCTTTGAGCTTTATTAGTGCCTAGAGATGTTGTTTCCTTTGGACAGAGTCATGCTGGATGTTTTTCTGTGTCTAGTTCTAAGCGAAGCTAGATGAAAGCTTTGATCCTCTCATCAGCAAGAAAGCAAATCACAAAATGTCAAACTACGACGAGCTTTCTCACTAGATCTCCAATCGAGCCTAAAACTCTGCATCATAACCTTTACATGACCCAGCTGAGGAGACAAGATGTTACCACGCAGGACAACAGCAGAGCACGAGGACGAGGGAGGTCTCTGCGGCAAATCTTTAAAAAAGCACTGAAGACCCCTGGGGGAAGCTTTCAAAAAGAAGTGGGCCCTGTGCCCTGTAACCTGAGCTCACAGGGGAACTTTGATAAAAGCTGGGAAAATAAAGCACTCCAAAGATAGTTTGACTGCTTAACTAACTATTTCCCAGAAAGAGCAAACCAGATCTCATCTGAATCTGATATGAAACATGACCCTGCGTGGCGAAAACCCAATGGGAAGGCTGGCGTTGTTCCTGCAGCTACTGAATAATGACTGGGAACATTTTGTGGTCATTGCTGAATACAAATAAAGTGCATTTTGAAAATGTAAAAGGATTTATTCAGAGACAAAACTTTGTGCTAGCCTGTTTGTGAGAACACAGAAGGCAATAGCTGCACTGGATTGAGGATGAATTCATCAGGAGAAATGAAAAATGTTTGATTTAAAATGTAATAACTTACAATGCTCTTCAAAACGTTTCCCATCACTCGTCAAACTCGCAAGTCAACATTTACATGAACATAACTTAAATAAACCTACAATCAAGTCACATTGTCGCACAAACAAAAATAAACAGTTACATTTCTGCGTTACTTTACCAGCCTCAGGCTTTGCTTTTGAAAATGTGAAACACACCTGCAGACACATGAACCATTCTGTCACCAGAGAAAGTACTGTTCTTGTTCTCAGTCCAATTAGAAACAGCACACGGGCCACAGTACCAATGATGAAATCAGTAGCCATTTAAATCTCTGCTATGTGACTGAATTACAACGTGAGAGAAAGGAAAATGTGAAAAATGTTTAACTTTCTGCAGAGCCTGAACTTTGATAGGCAGGATAGTGGCTCAGTCTCTGCACCTCACAGGTCCACAGGAGGGAGTGAATCGAAAACTGGTACAAATTATGGTGCTAAGAAATAATCCTCTGTCCATGAACCATGGCAGTGTTAGTGGTACAAGGTGAAAGCGTTCACATCCATGTCCCTAAAAAATGTATAAATCAACATTTTAGCTTTTGTCGCTATGTGTCCTGTGATGAGCTGGCAACTCCAGGGTGTACCCCACCTTTCACCCAAAGTCAGCTGGTATAGGCTGAAGCCACAATGTGACCCTGATGAGGATAAGCAGTTACAGAAAATGGATGGATGGATTTTTATCCTCGATCTATTCAGACCAGAAATAACAGGATGAAATCAATTCTCACACATGGTATATTATTTCCAACTTGCAGTTTAACAGAGAGAGACTTCCTATAAAGGCAACCATCAATACTTTGTCCATTTTTAATGTGTTAGGACGGTGATAGAGCCATACTGTCCCTGGTCAAAGTACATTTGTGTTGAACTATTTGCAAAGAGGAAGCAAAAGCATTTGGTGCTCTTCTTTATTGAAATTAATACCAAACCATTTGTGATGGTTGTGAAATGCCTGCACCTTAAAGATGGAAGCAACAGCTGCTCAGTCAATTTAAACCAGTCTTCTTGGCAGCGCCTGCAACCTTCTAGTCTGTTAGGAAGTCACTATATAGTGGAGACATGTTTGTGTCTCAGCATTCAATGTCCATTTTCTGTTCACATTGCTGCCATTTCAGATCAGGACTTATCCCGATGCTTAGAGAGTTGCTGCTGATGTGATGTTGAAATGTTACTGGCTCCTGGATAGCAGTGAATGGCCCCTCCTGCATACGTCAGGACATCATTGCTAGCTCACTAAAGCAGCTCTTGTTCTGCTTGTTGAACAGTGATGTGACCTGGGCACAATCAAGGTTCTGTTTGTCCTTCTCTTCCACGACTTCGAGTGCAGTACAGTCATGCTGCTCCTCCGCATACTGTAGATGATGACCTATGGGCATTTGCCTAAGGGCTTGTAATGGACACGGGCCTGTCCTAGGACAGTGCGAGATGACCACTGACAGAGGGGGGTGGGATACTGCCATCAGACCGCTGCCTACAGGAGAGATGTGAGCAGGGCAGTGGTAGGTGCTTTCACAGCTACCGGTGCTGTGTTCAGTGAAAAGGTCAAAGCTGCGGCCGTTTGCTTTGAGTCTGATGGAGTCAGTGATGCTGTTGTGTGTGGATTGGCGCATACTGCTGCTGCTCTCATACATCTCTTGCTGGCCCAGGACGTGGTGCCGGATAATCTTCCGGAAGGTCTGTCGGAATTCCCGGATGCGATAGGCATAGATGAAGGGGTTGATTACAGAGTTGGCGTGGGAGAGAATAATGGCCACATACATGATCCAGGGCTGAGGACGAGCACACTCAGGACAGAAGAGTGTGAAACAGTTGATGATGTGTAAAGGCAGCCAGCAGACCGCAAACAGCCCGACAATGATGGCCAGGGACTTGGCAGCCTGGACTTCTTTCTGCAGCGTGGAGCGCGACTTCTCCCCATGAAAAGCTTTCACTTCGATCAGCTTGAGCTGGTGGCGAGCTGCCATGAAGATACACAGGTAGATGGCCAGCATTAGCAGCAGGGGAATGAGTACACAAGCAAAAAAGTTGAAGTAGACCATATACTCCATGACTACCACTTCCTCAAACAGGCACTTCATCAGGCCGGGCGAGCAGGTGCTGTTGGCGCTCTCGGTCAGCTTGTGCCAGCCCATCATGGGGGTCAAACCAATGATGATGGATAAAACCCAGCAGATGGCGATGATGCCCTGTGCCCTCTGACCTGTCACCAAGCTGTTGTACCTGAAGAAGGAGACAATACAAACATCAAGAACCAGCTATGTCTGTTCAAAACTCTGTGAAAGTCAGAAGTTTGTTTCCCAAAGGACGGCCATATTCAAACATCTAATAATAATTTGTATACAGTATATGAAGTTCCCCTTGACTTGTAATTCACTGATCTGATTTCTCTGCGGAAGTACTTCTCATCCTGGAACTAAAAGAGCAAGAATAAACAAAGTCTTTCAGGACTCCTCAAAGGAAGAGTCTATTTTGAGTACGCCTGTAGTGCAGTGTGGGAGAGCAGCTGAGACATTTGGCTAGTTTCTATCACATTCTTGAGATGTTAAAGTGCAGAGGTTAATGCTGCAAAAACAAGCCCCCCATCAGTAACGCAAAGAAAGACGCAGAGAAACCCTCACGTATCTCCAGCAGGAGGAGGAGGCTGTGCGAAAATAGATAGCTGGAGTACTGAAAACAGGAAGGCCGGGCTCGATGTGGCTCTGAGGTTCAGTGTTTTAGTAGGATGAGGTCAGAGCTGAAGCTGTTGGTGACAAGTTCAATCTCTGTAGACATACCGTCCTTAGCAAATTTGAAAGCAGACGTTCAAGATAAACAGTAACGTGGGCTTACACTGTGGGTTATAAGGGGGGGTTACACTGTCTGTATAAGCAATTAGAGCTAAACTCATTTGATTGCTCCAGGGGGACACAGCCTCACGGGAGACACCATTTATGGACTCACTTGTTCAGTTAAGACTTTGTGGTTTAAATGTCATGACTTCACTGACAGATAGATATGAAATATGAATTTTTATGTGAACAGACAGATAGACTAAGATTGGAAGAGACAGAAAAAAAGAAAAGTTATGGCACATTTTAAACATCCTCTCTGTTTAAGACAATAGGTTTATGCGCTTTGGGTTTGTATTTTGTTTCTTTTTTTAACTTTTCTACCACACTTAAGAAAGCAAAAAATAGTTTTAAGAATCTATAACTGATCTATAATGTGTTAATAAATGATTTATTAACCAATAATAAAGCCACTATTCACAACTTATAATAAACCTTTATAAATGTTGTCTTATTATAAAGTATAACCAAACTTTTGCCACACTTGTAACTAAGAATTCCCCATAGTTGTGTCCTCTGGGTTACTGACCTGAGTGGCAACTTGATTGCGATGTAGCGATCTATAGCGATGGCCAGCAGGCTGAAGATGGAGCTCTGGGTGAGGACCAGCACAAAGCAGGCGAGGAACAGGCAACCATAGAAGTTGGAGCAGAAGCCAGTGCTGATGACGATGGAGAAGGGAATAGCCAGAACACCCACGGCGATGTCGGCTATAGCCAGGGACACCACAAAGAAGTTGGTGATGCTCTGCAGGTTGCTGTTTAGGCACACGGCCCAACAGACCAGCACATTGCCCAGCACGGAGAACACAGCAATCAGCAGCTCCAGGACAATGTAGAGGATGAAGGTGAAGGAAGCAGGGTTGTCCGGCATGGTGAGACAACTGGCAAGGTCACTGATGAGGAGAGAGGAAACCTGACCTCAACAACCATAGCTGCAGCCTGGCAGCCGCTGAGCTCAGCTTCCTCACCCCCAACACTTTGAGAAACATCCACCAGACCCTCCAAGCAGCTGTGCCAACTCCCTCACACTAACTCAGCTCAAACTAAACTTTATTCAGCTTCAGATGGAGCTGTCATCTCTCCTCAGCTCACACACGGGACACAGTCGCTTCCATTCTCTCCTGGTGGAAAGCTTGTCTGTTGTGGTCTCCCTTCAGGTCCTTCCCCTTAGAAACGTTTTCCCATGAACTTCTTGAGGAGTTGAGATGATGCCAACAATGCACACCACCGGAACATTATGTCGCTGGAGATAAAGAGGAACAGAAGTGAGAAAGAGGAAATGGTTTTTAGAAGAGAGGAAATGAATTTCATCACACACACTTGCATCATCTTTAGAGCAAGCAAGAGGAGGATTGTATTAAACATGTTTAAACATACTTAAAAATAAAGTATTACTTCCTCCAAAATCATATCATAGTGATATTGGCTTACTGAATGTCACATATTGACCAATCTACTATACATGTTTCCAGTGAAATGACAACGACAAAAGTTCTTCCTTGACTATTTTTCTAAAAACAGACTAGAAATCACTCTCACTAGAAATAACACTTCTTCAGACTTTTCAGACACTCTGGCAGGGGTCACTCTGGGTGATACTTGGGCATTCAAATGGTCATGTTCAAAGATGACACCCTCAGCAGCTTCCATACTCATTTCAGTCTGCAATATGTTATATGTTATATTTGTGGGACTTTGTGGTGATGTCTTCTACAAACAGTGCTCTTGACCGGGCAAAAGAGCAGTGGTGGAGCGGTTTGTGTAGACTTCATCGGTGTCAAATAGACATGTAGTAGCGCTCCCAGAGTTTTAGTGCAGTATGTATGGAGGAAACATGGAGAATACTTCTTGGAGCATCATAGATGAAGGCTGAGACTATAATAAAAATACTATATTATCAAACTGGTAAAGGTTTTAGATTGATATGAAAGTAATCATCATTTTTAATTCTACTTGCTGACTTAAAGTCCATGAAAATCCTGTTTCTTGAGGTTACGTCTAGTTTTTGGAGATTGCAGCTGTGCTGGAACAGAGAGGTCTTTGCTCTTTGAGTCAGGGTTTTCCCTTTGGGTCACATGAGGCCTTTTTATTAATACCAAAGATTTGTTATTTCAGGGTTGATAGCTATCAGCTGCATTTTTTTGTTCATTCTATTTGACTTACAAATAACATTTTTGTTGGTCTCTTTCCTCTGAGCACAGGATATTTATTTGTCTTTATGTCAGATATGTTTGGTGTGTTATAATGATTTAGTCAGCAGTGGTGCAGCCAACACAAAAATCCCAGAGGACAGTAAAGGAAATAATGAATCTCCATAAACTACGACAGTGATTCTCTCATACTACGCAATGCATCCTACAATCAAGCTGCCCTGAGGTGGAATTACAAAATACATCACAGAAACTCCAGGGATTTATGGTGAATGTGAGGTCTTAGGACAAACATTGGTTCACATTAGTGACTACAGGGCATGAACTGGTCTCGGAAATTGATAATCTTAAATCATCTTTGTGTTATCCAGTTGATCAGTCAATGAAAAAAAAAACAACAAATCACCTGATCATCTTCCTCCTGCCATGCAGAGGAAGCACAGGAGGAACAGACATCAAACCTCTCCGCTTCCTGACAACACACATTGTCACTGTGACAGGCTGATGAGTGATTAGACTAGCAAGAGTCTGCCACCACCACCACCAGCTCCGGTAAATCCTCTGAGAGCGCCCTTTATAAGTTTAACAATACAAATGATAATGAAAGCAGCAGTTCATTTCTTTTGTGACATGGTCCACACTGAAGAGTGACACACTAGACAGCTCTGGACTCCCAGTGACTCCCTGTTAATAATAATTTAGTGACATTTTGACAGAGATCCAAACAACCAGGAAAAGCAGACGAGGCAGGTAACAATGCAGCACCTGCCTCGAGGCACGTATCATTTGATGTCATACTTCATATTTGAACTGTCAGTATTCCAAGAAAATTGTGAACACCGTAAACCTGAAAATCTGTCACTTAATCTTCTGTCATCTTCCTCATCAACATTTTTGTAATCTTTGGTTAAAAGTACACTCATTTTTTACGTAACGATTCAACTCTTAAGATAGTTCGAGACTTTTACTCTGATAGTGACCTATCGCATACTTAATGAGACCGGATTCAACTTGATTCAAACCTGTTTAAACTTGAATTTGAAGTTTTCCAGGTAAATACAGTTTCAACACAAACATGCAGTTGATTCTATCACAAGGCAAAAACTTTCAAATGTATTGTGTCCATTGATTTTACTGTTTGTTTGAAAGAATCTGCATTACCTAAGTACAACATAAACGCATTATTGTTGCTTTATTTCTTCATATTAAGTCACAGTTAATGGATGGAGGGATCCGTAGGGGGCCCAGCAGCAAACATTTGGCCCCTGACAGCGTGATGAAGCCAGCTGATGATCTGCTCACTGCGGTGACTTTTCTTCACGTTAATGCCTGCATGATTTTTCTTTGTTTGTTTTTTTTTTTTTTGTTCTCAGGAAACTCAACACCCGGTGTGAAACAAAACATCACTTTCCATTCTTCACACATTTACCGCACGCTTTCACACCAAACCTGCGGTTGTGCACGAACCGCACGCGTTACAAAAACGGCGAAAAATGAACGTGGTAAGACTTCACGCATAATGCCTGAACAAAGTTAATATCATGTCATATATCAGTTAAATAAATGTAAAAATCATTTTTAAAAATGAAGCTTTTTCATACCTTTGTCCGTCACGTCCGTCCGACAAATATGACATATGATGTAATGTCTGATGTGAGACGTGATGATTAAAAAAATATATTACGCAAACGATTTGACACTATTTTAATCCAGAAAATAAACACACTCACAACCTGACCACTCGATCCTGCTGCTGCACAGGGAGAAATAACTGTGTGTGGTGTATGACAGATGAGTCTCTCTCTCACACACTTTGTGTGGCCGTTTCCTCTTCGGGGCGGATCAGTTAAAAGCCTGTTGTATGTTGATGACACACATTAAGCTTTGGGTATCTGTGTTGAAACCTGACACACACACACACACACACACACACACACACACACACACACACACACACACACACCAAGTAATCCAGATCGATTTTTTTAGATAAATATGGAGTTAAATATGACATTAGACAGAGTTATGACTTATAAGTATCAGTCATCTGAAGATGTGACTTGTTGGTTATTCGAGAGTGCTTGCTGAGACAATAAAGACGACAAATGTGGCTGCTTCAATGGTATTTTATAACTATAGCCAGGAAAATAAAGCAAAATAAAACCTGACAGCATTTTTTTTAAGCATATTTTACAACTGATTATTATCATAGTGTGCACTTAATACTGTAGCCCGGCCCATTCATTTCAATGTGGCATGGACTGAAAGAAACAAAAAACAAAAACAAAAAAAGGCAACACGGGAACAAAAAGACTGGAGCAGGTTCAGTGGAATCCTCAGAGCATTTTCAAGTAAACAAGAAGAAGAACAAATGTAGCATGAAGTGGACCCAGTAAAGACATACTGCGCTGTTCACATTGGTGGTAAAGCTTTACACTTGAAGGGCGTCGTCTCTCAGGTCCCACACAGTGTAACATGTCCCTCATGTCTGCATCATGTGGAGGTGGAATGTGCTTTCTTTGCATTTGCCAGCCGTCTGGTCTCTTCACAGCAGGCCAGGCTCAATGTTCAATCAATCACTCCACATCAGCACGCGCTGGACCTCATAAACATCCCAGGATCACTAAAGCGTGATCAAAAATACATTCCACTTCCAAGATGGAGAGGCTTCAAATCTTTCTGTAGCTCTTAGACGTTCCTGTCAGGAAACGATAAAAGTCATGGGGCCAGTGTTGGAATCGAGCAGAACACAATAAAACCGTTGGCTGATAATCTTCAGCGTCACAAAGCCCTGTCGACAATGAGCCAATTCTTTCAAATGTCATTAAATAACAACTCACCCACACTCTCTCCTGTACACACACACACACACACACACACACACAAAAAAAAGAATATATAGTTGTTTCAGGCTCTTGTGCTAACTTTGTATCACTGAATGCCTAATGCAGCTGTACACACTGTGGTGATGTGGCTTTGCAAACGGCGTGGCAGGATGTGCTTCTAAACAGAGACAAATATGCTGTTCCTGATGTTGCTATTGATACCAGCTGGCAGCTTCAACTCATCCAAATCAAAACAGTGTGTAGTCACCATCCCCAGACACACGAGGGGGATTCAACCAGCTTCGCAGAGGCGGTTTATGACCATTAGTGTTCCTCTAGAGGCACGAGCAGAGACCTCTACAGACTGTGACACCAGCCTGGTGAGCAAAAGATAACGGCAGCCTCGAATGTCACAGTTTCACTTGCAGAAGCCTCGGCCAAAACTGTTAAGGCAGGAAATTAGTGTGGAATACAAAAAAAAAAAAAAGAAGCTTATCTCAGTGCAGCTACTTAAAGTATGTGTTATAAACTCATATACACTTCAGACACAAGTAAAGCAATGAGCTCACTACAATGACTGGGAACCATGCAAATAAATACAGTGAACGTGGTATGTTGAGGCACGATAAACACATGGCAGTCAGACAGCCTTACATGGCAACACTTTAGTACCCCTACTTAGCATTTAGAAGTGGACATAAACCTTTAATACTTGGTACTATATTGTAGTTATAAGTGTTTATTGATTGATTTGTCAACAACTACACATTGATAAACACTTAAAAAGTCCTTCTAGTGTACTATACTGCTTATAAATACTAAATATGGGGACTTATTAATGTTGCCGACTGTTCTCAGACAACCTAAATTACATTGTGTGCTACAAAGTATCTCTACAGTAACGGTTAGTCATACTAGGAATTTCAAAAACTACCTGTCTAACACAGCATCAGTATAAACACACAAAATAAGTCAACGGTGCAATGCATTGTCCGAGCACTTAAACAGATTGAGGCGCAAAATAAAGAGTTTTGCGACTTTTGCTGATGTTCACGGAAACTTTTTGAGTAGTACATGTGTTTGCTTTCTTGATGAGAGTGAAATGAGAAGATTGATACCACTCACACAGCTAGCCGGGCTCAAAGCTAACAAAACTCATATCTCATATCTTGGTTGGTTGCCAGACAAAACAAGACAATCGATATGCAACACTGAGCTTCAGAGGTGTTGCTAGGTAGATTTAGTTAACTGTGGACAGAGCTAGGCTCGCTGTTTCCCCCTGTTTTTACTAAGCTAACCAGCTCCTGTGTCTAGCTTCATATTGACTGCACAAACATTAGAGTGGTATCAATTGTCTCATCTAACTCTCTGCAAGAAAGTGAGTTAAAACTATTCCTTCAATGTGAAGCTGAATTGACCTGCAAAAGAGTGTCTTCACCTGATCCTGAAACTAGAGCATATTTTATCACATGGAGTCCCTCGGCGAGACACTATTTTACTAATTAGAGCCTCAGGCTGAGAACGTTTACGGCTGTCTGATCCAAACAGAACTCACAGGTCAATCAAAACTAAATGCTACTCATACTCATATTTTGGTTATGATGAAATGATGCTGTGTCCTCTATGTGCCTGATGAAAGACGTCTTAGTGCGAGACGGCAGGCCTACAAAATTCAAAGCACTCACATTTAAACAGTTTAGCGTTCAACTCCATACACATCAAATGAACTTCAGTCCAACCTTCATGAAAAACCCATCGTAAGAGTGTGTTCCTTAACAAAAATGTAGAGTAGTGTTGTAGAACATAGCATATTTCTGTGCTTGGAAAGTCACTCATGATCAGAGGCTGATGTAGTAGCTGTCGGCATCATCAGTCCGTCCTGATGGCGATCAACAAGCCAAAAGGCTCAGAAACATATTTGGCAACAACTCCTTTAAATCTTCTGTTGCAGTGGAAAGACACTTTTTTTTTGTGGAGGAGCATCTCCAGTTTTTCCTGCATCAAAACTCACACAGGCACTTTATCCATTTAAATTGAGGCATCTGTATCGTACTGTAATGTCTGGAAGATTTGGTGCAAAAAAGGCTGCGGCTGACTGAATTCCTTTCGGAGCGAATTGTGGGAGAATTCCAACATGACGTGACATTTGGTTTATTTTGTAGAAGCTGATGTTTCCACAAAATATTCACAACAAAAACACACAGGAACTGTATGAAAATGACACGCAAGAAGCACGCTGAACGTCCCCCTTAACACACCCTGAAAACTGGGTTAACAGTGAGGGAATATTATTTGCCAGGAAAAAGCCAGGTGGAAGGCACTGAGACTTGGTTTTTCATGCTGCTCCTTCCTTCTTTCCTGAAGGCAACAATGACCTACAAGATTTCATCGCTGGTCAGTTCATACTTGGTTCACCAGCATTACTTCTCATGGCTTACTAGTGTAACAGGAGACATAGAGGCAAGCCCTTGGACTAAAACTCTATACAAAGCGCCTTCTACGGTGCACTGGGAGTAGCTGAGTGTGTCCAGTGAGGTTGTGGTCTGCCTTTAGTGCTGCTGAATACTGAGGAACGGCATGCAGCATGACTGCGTGTTGCTGTGGCGTGGGGGTGAGGGCGAGGTCAGTGAGGTATAACAGTTGACCGTGGGGATTGAGAGGTTGCTGAGAGCTTATGAGCGCTTGCGTGGCTCTGATTGTGCTGCAGTAGCAGAGCGGAGTGGAGAGAGACGGTGACGTCAGGTCTCAAAGTACTTGTAGATGGCTGTGACATAAGTCATGACACTTTGCCAGTCTGGCCTCTCCGTGTGCACCATCTCGTTTATGTCCTGAAATAAAGAAAGAGACGTTAACTGAAGATTTCGGTCCCAAAAAAACCCATTTCAGATAAAGAAAACATAAAGAATTGTTTAATTTAACAAGTTAATTCATAATTAATTTGCAGTGTATATGTGGAAACTATGAAACCATCTCCACAGTAACTCCATCCAGTGATGAAAGCCACAACTGATGGCTCAAAGCTCTGGAAAAAAATCTAGTAACCCTGAGTCAAGATTTTTACTTCCAAGTTCAAACAAGAACCTTCAGAAGCACAAAAACCTCACTGTCCGTTACAAACAACCTTTGAACCAGATCAGACATTATCACCTTAACACAGTGGTTCCCAACTGGGGTCTGGCTCAAAGATCACAGGGGGTCCATGAGGCTTTGTCCGATGTCAAAATTAGATCATGTTAACTAAAATCATAATAACATACAGACTGGATAATCTATAAAAAGTCTGCATATGAACCCATTTAAAAACATACATTTTTGACCTTACTCTTTAAAAATAGTATGTTACTTAATCAGCCACACCTCTGTGACCTGTGACAAAACGTCTGAGAAATGTGAAGATGCTGGTGTCTGAGCAGTATGTGGAGAGTTAGCTCTTGTGTCTGTAGAGTAAATACGAAGCTACAGCCAGCAGCTGTTAGCTTAGCATGCAGCCTGGAAAAAGGGGGACACCACCTGACCTGTCTCTGTCTAAAGGTAACGTAATCTGCCTACCAGCACCTCTATAGTTCCCTAATTAACATCTCATAATTTCAATCAATACAAAAACATTTACAAAGTGTAAAATGAGTCCCAAACAACCCATCGAGTGAGTGAGTATCTATATCTTATTTACACTAGGAGTAGAGTTTTTTTTGTTTTGTTTTTAATGAAGTCAGTTCACATTGGTGTGAAGCTTACCAAAGTGCATTTGATGCCCACACTCTCTGCAGCCTGGAAAGCTAAGGTGAAGTTTCTCCTCTGAAAAGAAAAGAAGAAGAGTCACACACACACACACACACACACTATGGCTAACAACAGTAATGGTGGCCTTTAGGTCAGGGCTTTCCTGCAACATCTAGTTACCTTCTCCTGGCTGGTGAGCTCCTGGTATGGGATGTGTGCAGGCAGGTAGGTGTGGAGCACAGCGCAGAAGGCCAGGCCATCGTTCCAGCTGCTGCTGAAGTTTGTGATATCAATGTTCTGAAATGCAAAGCGACAGTGCACTTTGGGTCAACAGAGCATTTACAGCCCAGGATCAAAATCAATAGAAAGACAATTTCCGGGCTAAGTGGGTACAACATTTTATCCTAGGTCATGAATATCACTGCCATCACTTTCAACAATATATTGTTACAATAAATTCAGTTACCATGGAGCCGGATGACAGTCCTGCCTAACATTACTCATCCATATTACATTTATCAGATTTTTCACCATCGACTGTCACCTGACCCGTTGCTGGGGCTGTAAATCTGTTAAGTCCCCTCAGTGCCAAGACTATTATCTCTACGAGTGAGAGAAAGCCTCGTGTTTTTGTCAGGCAGGTCAATGACAGGATGTGTTAAATGTTCTACACTTCCTGGAGTACGCCTAAAGTGCCTGGAAACCATAACCTACATCAAGAGTCAATATGGCAAGTGACTCTTGACACAGCCATTTCCATTTCTAGGTCAGTGGCTGTACAGGTCTAATAAAAAATAATCATCCCATGCAAACATAATCACTGTTTTTAGTCACAGGGTCCTGGTCCTGGCCCCTGAGACTAGACCTTAAAATAAGTAAATATACAAATCAAAGTTTACCTCAAGTTTTGATAGACATTCACACACAAATATTTATATACTAATACTTTTTACTGCACTACATTTATTTGACAGCTTCAGTCCCTATTAACTTAGCAGTCATATAACAATACAGGATATTATCAATAAATAAATTATGATGTTATTATATCACTAAGTATAATGGCTCAGTGCTGGGGCCTCTTCTATTTACACCACCTCTCTGGGTGTGATTATCCACTCACATGGTTTCGCCTATCACCGCTATGCAGATGACACACAGCTCTATCTGTCAGTTCCACTTGTCAACCCCTCAGTACATATCTACATGGATGAAGGCACACCACCTCCAGCTTACTGGACTCACACTTTACAACTCCTCATATGGGCTGTGATCCTCTGGTGATTAGATCACTGTAACACCCTCCTCTTCAACACTACCAACAAGTGGACATGCTAAATCTATCCCCTTCTACAACTGTTACTTTATTCTATGCAAGTAGTACTTATTGTTGCACTGTACCGATTGTTTTTACTTTGTGTAAGTTGATTTAAATAAAAGCATCAATGACTAAATGTAAATATAGATGATTTACTGGTCCCAAGGGGAGATTCGCAACATACCCAACAGGATGGAAAATTATATATGATAAATTAAAATTGGCTGCATGTTTGCCACCCACAACATTAAATCAAGGAATACATGAATATACCAGTGGTTATAATCCAATAATATGTCATTTTGATGCAAATACTTGTTGTGTAAACCATCTTTCTCCTTGTTAGACAATGAGGAACATCTCACGTTTTAGCATTACACTGTTTCCTGAGCTCATAACACTCCATAAGGATTCATTTGTATATTAAAATGACTTCACCTTCCTGACCCTCTAACCTTTCTTGATAGACCTGCCTTACTTGACCTTCGTACCTCACCACATTTCTCCCTGCTCTAGAGCTTGCAGGTCTGAATAACAGCCATCATGTCCAATTATAATAAGATAAAAAAATATAATCTGAAGAGCTGTAAAAAGCAGTTAGTTATCGTTTCCTTTTTTTGACAGGAGCTGTCACATGTTTGTATCACTGTATTAATCAGAGGAACTCCATCTGCCATGAAGGAATGAATGACCTTCTTTTTATTTATGATCTTTATGAATCCTATTTGAAATTTTGACCTTTGACAGTGACACAAACAGATATAATTAATTTGCAGGTGTGTTAGAGAGTTCTGTGTGCAGTGTAACAGAGTACTCCACGGTTAAGCATTGGTAGGATTTGACAGTCTTTTTCAAAGGATCAAAATCAATGCAGAACAACCTGATGTCATGTGACTTTTTATTTTTATTTTATTTTTTTAACCCATGCATACTTCTTTCTTGGCACCTACAACTACCCAGCCTCAAGCAGAGATGAGGAGCAGCCTACAGATCCAGCAAGCTCACTTCTTTTTAACTCCAAAACCCAGATTTATTTTTATTTTCAAAATTCATGTCTCAATCTCCAACCAACACTCTTGGGGCTGAAGACATCAAGTCTATCAGAGCTCACACAGCTCCCCTCTGAAGCTGCAAAAAGCTTTATCCAACTTTTTTTCCACACACTGAGCTCACAGACCTCTGAATAGACTTCAATGTTTAAAATCTGTGGCGTTTCCCTTTAACTATGTTCCTGCCCAAGCCAGGAGGAGAAGAGTTCTAGACACTTTTAATCCCGAGGGATTAGAGCGGCTGCTTCCTTCCGGTGACTCGACAGGAACCTACCTGATAACCTTCTGTCTTCTTCTGGCACCACTTTAGCAAAGCATTCCTCTTGGAGCCGCCGTACTCTCTGGCCAGTGCTGACAGCGGGTCCTTTCTCTCTTCTCTGTAACAGACACACAGAACAGACGTGTCAACAAACACTGCCACCGTTTAAAACAATATTTGTCATGTCATGTAAGCAGATTAGACGGTAAGTATGTTTTCTTAATGAGCTAGGAGAGCTGTCGTTCGCTGTGTGTTTTGTCAGGAGACCAATCATAACCACAGTATTACAACTGACTGATAAAAAGTATTGACGAGAATGAAAGCAGAGATTTTAAAATGGTCGTTTACTGGATTACAGGCAAATAACCCAACCCACTTTTATCAATCAGTACAACAAACAGATGAGCGACTTCCACACGAGGTGGTACCTTAGGCGGCTGCGTGCCGTGGGTGTAACGGAGGCGGTGGGGGAGGAGGACAGGGAGAGCGGGGAGGAGGCAGCACTCATAGCCATCAGGGAGGTTGAGGAGGCCCCATCTGAAGTAGACATGTCCCTCTTTATATCCTCACTGCTCCGGCGGGACACTGCTCAGGACAGGAGAGACAGTTATAGACTTGATTTTTTTTTGTTTTGAACTAAACTGGTGACTGAGTTCATTTATAACGTTTATAATGCACTTCTAGAACTTAACATCTCTAACCTGAGATTGCTTTATTGGAGTCCATGTTGGAGACCCTCTGGAGGGCGGACGCAGGGCGGCTAGCTGAGGTCCCCCTGAGAAGGTGCTCAGCTGTGGACACATGACAGTATTTACATCACATATATTACGTGTGTTTCCAGAAGGGACACGGTCAGTAAAGAGCCACATTCCAGACCCTCAGAGCTCAGGGAATACTGGCAGAAAACAATAAATCAGACTAAAATAAATGGAACGTTGGAGGCTACGGCCAAATCTACACGTTCATATGAGACTCTTGAACTCATTACTGGTGAGAATGGACTGAGGGAATTTCTGCAGTCTATGATGGCTCATTATTTCCCTCTTATGGTCCACTCTAACATTTTGATTAACTAAAACATGAAGTCAACACACAGTAGAACTAAACTCTCAACTCAGGGGTTCCGGGGAAAAACGTAATTTCTCACGAGAGAGGAAACAGTGCACTCCAGTTCATCAAGATTGTTTACAGTGACACAGGAATCACAGAGGACAAAGAACTCATATTCAACAGTTTGACAGTAACATCTAAATGTCATTTCTGAGATTATTTATACAGTATATGATGACTGTGAAGGCTGCCTAACCTGGCATGGTGATGTCGGTGTAGCTGGGTCTCTTGTCACTCAAGGAGGAGAGGGGCTTGGCTGCCGACATAGTCCCACTTATGGAGTGTCTCTGAAATGAAGAAAAACATTTTAAAAGTAGAAATACACCAAAGAAAACAGTTGATCTCCAATTCTGCATTTCTCAGAAAAACTACTGTATCACGTGTTCCTTTATTGGTGGAGAAAATGTCTCCACTTCTTAAAGCCTCAGTTTATCCAATCCGCATGGCTTGAAAATCTAATCAGCACGGAGATGCAAAGATTTTTTTTACTTGTACTACAAATTTTACCCACAAAAACTATGAAATTCTGATTTTTAAATGATTTTTATGTTATCATAACTGTGTTTAGATGTACTAAACAGTGCTTTTTGTGCTTTCTCGTCTCGCAGGTTCTCATGGATTGTGGCTACACCTGGATCAGCAATGGGTGAAGCCTGTTGCTGTGGTCCTGCTTGAAATCTTCTACTACTTCTTTATTTATCCATAGTTCTTGATGTCTGTCCTCATCACTTGTTTTATGTAGTCTAAATGCTGTCTGGTGAACCCAAGGACTAAATTAAGTTCTTAATTAACCACCAAGATGTGTGAAATATCAAGGTAACATTCGTTCAAAGCCTTTCCTCCTGTACCTGGATGGGTGAAACAGCAGCTGCTGGGGGCGTCTTCATGGGACTGGGGCTGAGGGGGGTGCGTGGCAGAGGGGCAGCCGAGGCTGTTGGAGTCACAGAGGCACCGTTGGCAGGTGGGCCTAAGTCAAGAGTGAAAAGGGAACAACAAATAAATAAAGGACAGCTCGGCTTTCTATCTTTGAAACCAATACAGCATACAGAAAATAAGAATGTATACCTTGAGAGGCACTGTCGAAGCTTTTTATGAGTGTTTTGACAGTGGGTGAGGGCTCTGAAGAGGTGGACGACCGCCGACTGAGACCCATCCCCTGTCTGAGAGCAGCCAGGTCCCTCTCCACGGCATTCATGTAGTTATACACTCTGCCTCTCTCCTCATCCTGTCTGTGAAATATCAAGGAGTCAACTCAGCATGTGCTCAGAGCCACTATGCAGTCTACGTCGACATTATGGCTTGAGAATATTTCAATCGTGTTGTAGGGATAATTATGGTTTTGTCATTTATGATTCAACTGTGGGATTCATCAAAGATAAATGAACACAAACTCTGCTGCTGAGCACCGAGAATCATAAACAAATAAGCAATGTGAAATCTTCCCATATGCTGTTTACAAACCGCTGGAGTGCTTCCAAACGTCTCTGTGGGTCTTACTTGCGGCTCTTGACCTCGTCCAGCTCTTTGCTCAGCTTCTCGTTCTTCTCTTGGGCTTCCTGCAGCCGGCGCCGCAGATCTCCGATCTCCTCCTGTGCTTCAGACTTGATGTCATTGGCGATGACGACAGCTGTTTGCAGATCGGCCTGGAACTGACGCCATTCCATCGACTCCTCCTGCACGTGCACACGGACACATTAGCAAACTTATTTACACGCCAGGCAGACAGAGGAACATAAATATTTAGAGTCGGGTTTCATCCAGCTGATCCATGTCCAACATTTCATTCCCTTGTCGCTCTGCTTTTGTCGCCACCAACTCGTGACACATCTGGCTACTGAGTTGCTATAGAAATGGTTGACTATGTTCCTTAGCTAGCTCACTCACGGCTTATCAGCGATCAGTCCTGAAAGTAAACTAAAACAATTCAGTTACAGACTGTAAAACCAAACAAAGAGCTGAAAGACTCTAAAAGGCTCTGTAGAACTGGCAGAACCTCAAAGTGGAGTGATAGTTCTCTGTGGATTTGTCATCACAAACAACACATCCCACAGGGAACTGATTCCATTGTCACTTTTGGTCCTCAGACCAACACGTGGTCTTTTACAGAGTTTACACAGAACTTTGTAATAATTGATAACTAAATCTTGCATCTGGTCTTTCTGAATTTTTAATGTTATCATAACTGAGATGTACTAAACCAACGCTTATTATTATTATTATTACTACTACCTTTAGTCATATCTCCATTGGCCTAAAACTGCAGCAATTTTAGGCCAATGGAGATATGACTAAAGGTAGTAATAAAGTTCTTGTAGCCCTGTACCCCTCTGCAGCACTCTTACCCTCAGTCTGCGGTGAAGAATCTTAATCTCTCTTTCCATATCATGCTTCTGGTCCTGCAGCTTCTTCACGGAGTCTAAAACAGGAGTTAAATACATGCCGTTGGTATTAATGCCAACAGACCACAGAACGATGTGACTCTATTACACATGTGTGATATTACTTTTCGTCTAAGAATTGACAGTTTGGGGAAGTTTGGCAAACATTCGATGGCAGTGGATTAAGACTTTTGACATATGGAACATGATAAGATGTCAATCAAACCAGCTAATTTAGTAGATGTTGATTCTGGCTGCCCGCTTACTCTCAAGGTCTGTGATGATGAGGTTGTCGTGGAGTTTAAGAGCTCGGTGCTGCTCCACCTCATCCTCCAGCTCAAAAATGGTTTCCTTCATGTCAGCGATCTCAGTCTCTTTCTCTTGCAGGTCCACGCGCTGCTTCTCCAGCGCCCGCTGCTGTTCAGCCATCTGCTGCTGCACCTGCTCCTGGAAGTCTCTGTATTCCCTGTCCAGCTGCATGCACACAGAAGGGAGGTTATCTTTCATTTCATTAACAAGCAATGAGGTACAATCTCCTCCTTGAATCTGAAAAATACATCTATGTAGCATCTTCTAGCTTTAGGAAATCGATGGCCCACACACTGTGTTTTTACTAACCTTACTAAATGTCTCCTGCAGCCGTGTGAGGTCACTGTGGGCTTGTTCCAAATCCTCCTGCAACTTCGCTGCCTTGGCCTCAGCCTCTTCCTTCCCCAGTCGTACTCCTTCCAGCAGCTGGCAGATGTCGTTTTTGTCCCCCGCGGTGTGAAGGGAGTACAGCTCGGCCACCCTCTGCCTCTCCTGGTCCAGCTGGGCTCTGCAGCGGCTCAGCTCCGCTTGGTCATTGCTAACGGCTGCCTTGTACTCTTCCAGCGCAGACGCCATGGCGACACGACCCTGCCTCTCTGACTCCATGATGCGCTCCATCTGGTGGTTCCTCTCCTTCAGTGCTCCAATCATCTCCTGGGCCTCAGCGTTGTCCTGTTCAGCCATCTTCAGCGTGTTGGACAGGTGTTGTTGGACTCCCAGCAGTTGCTCTCTCTCAAAGCGGGCGTTATCTGCCAGGTCTGCGTAGCGTTGCTCCAGCTCCATGTAGCGGCCACTCTTGATGTCCTCCTCGAGCACATACGATATATGATGCTCATCCAGCAGAGAGCGCAGGTACTCAATCTGTCGACCGTACAGCTCCAGCTTGTCACTCTGCTGGCACAGGGAGTCCATGAGGATCACCTTCTCTTCACCTAGTCGCTCATTCTCTCCATTCAGCTCCTGGGTGATTTGCTGCAGGTCAGCCAGCTCCTGTAATGTGGCCTGAAGCTCCTCGGCAGTGCTGTGCTGGTTCTCTTCCATCTGGTGGATGCGCTCCGTCAGACAGGCCACCGACACCTCGCTGGCGTTGCCACTGCTGCCCCTCCGTGAGCGCTCCCTGCTCGGTGCGCATTCCGACTCGGATGATGACGAAGCGCCAGAGGGGGCGTCCAGAGCGTCATCACTGGAGGTGACAGCCTGGTAGACCTCGCTAGATTCACTGTCGAGGTTGTCTGCAGAGCCTCCATGCTGGTGTCCTGTGAGCAGATCCTCCAGTGAACCGGGGGCAGAGCCTTCCACTGAGGAGGTCAGCGTACCTGTTCCTCCACCATCACTCTGCCCGCTGCCTGCTGCCAGGTCTGGGCTCAGGGAGGCGTAGTTGAATAGCTTGTCCGAGCCATCCAGCCTCTGCTCCAGAGAGAAGCCCAGTGCATTGAGTCGGTCTTTTAACATTCGGTTCTCACTCTTTAGCATGTTGAGCTCCTCTCTGATGGCCTGGTTCTGCTCTTGTAAGAGAATCAGAGTGGACTCCACATCGGCTGCTGTGATGGCTGAAACGTGGGGCTTCTCCTCCTCTCCAGCTTCTTCCTGCGGCGGTGCTTCCTTCCCTCCTAAACCAAGCTGAGCCCTCATGTCTCTCAGCTCGCTGCGTAGGTGGAGGATCTCCACATCTTTGCTTTTAGCCAAACCTAACAGGTCTTTTACTTTGGCCTCCAGCACCACCTTATCACTGATCTGGCCATCTGATTTGGACTTGCACATGCGGCCCTCAGTCTCTGCCAGGATCTGGCTCCGACAGCGCTTTCCTGAGGCCACATCCCCCGATACAGTCCCCGAAACCAACTGCTTCTTATTGGCTGATGTCCTGGATGTCCGGAGACGGTCTCGGGATGAATTTGGCTCCTTGGAAATCGAAGATGTCGTACGCTTGGATGAAGTACCTGGTGAGAAAGAAAAAGGTCATCATTACATCTACAGTAACATTACAAGAGATCAAAGGCCTGAAATATTAGACATACCTGATGTGGTCTTTGGCTTGCTGTCTAGGTTGCTAGCAGTAGTCCCAATGGATGCAGTCCTCTTGGTCTTGGTGACCGCATTACTTGACGCAGGATTCCCTCCGGCCATAGCTGCTAGAAGATCATCATTGCTTTTCACCTAAAAAAAAAAAAAAAAAAGCACAAAATTCAACAAACTCACATACAAAACAATCAAATCAAATTCAAGGCAGCACTGATCAGCTCATGTGAAATCCTACCTTAGACAGAGGTGCTGTGGCACTGGTCTTGGCTGCAGGCTTTCCGGTCCCAGTGGTAGCCGTGGCCTCTGCCTTCCCTCGATCTGCACTCACCTTACTCACCGCTGGCCGGACCGATTTCTTCATAGTGAGGTCTCCGATGCCGATACATTTACAGCTCAATCTGTGCACAAAAGGAGGGAGGAGAAAGGTAACGTATGTCAGTGCGCAGAGTGATAGTTCCAGTTTTCCATGGAAAAGGAATTCTTTCCACAGATGCTATTCCCCTAAACACTAAAAATAAAAAAAGGACCACATCGAATAACAGATCACTTCTAGAAAATGTTTCTCCCAGTCTGTCTCTGTAATTTGAAGTTTACTCCACATAGCTGGTGTTTGGGTAAGTAGTGGATCATTTTGCTCATTCTCTTGATCCCTATAATGATTAGTTAATGTAGATGCTGCAAAATGTTTATTTATATTTACATCCAGATACACGTGTGTGGTGCTTAAGCTTTTAATCATTTTGTCGTCTCTGCAGTTACATTTGGTAGCTGTTAAAGCCGCTGTGGGGGACCACCCCAGATACAGGAATGCAAGATAAACACTGAAAATGAGGCTTATACAGGCTTAACCCATATCTCCACTAGATGGCTCTCATGTGTCTCTCATGGTTCAATCAGTTCAGAGTTTCACTTGCCCGTCAGCCAAAACAAAGATGACACTGATGAAGTTTAATTTATTCTGCGTGGGTGGCTGCTGCTTTCGATATATTTATTTGTGGGAAGAATGTGGTTACAGTGTACAAACTGCTCCTCAGTACACAAGAGATCTGCAAGACGGGATTTTCTAGCAGCGTGTACAAAAATGATCAGAGCCCAAAAAAGGAAAAGTAGATTTCTTCACAGATCAAAGTGAAATACTTTGAGAGGCAAAAATGTGAGTCCGTTAGTGTTACTGGGCAACCGATGTCTGATGTACTGGATCTAATCCTGCACTGCCGTCCAGGTCATCTTTCTTCCAAAAGAGTAAATCTGTGGAAACTGGACTCTTAAGAGGCGGTTCTAACTGACTAGCGGGGAAAACCAGTCAGAACCTGAAGAAGCCTCTTGGATGAGAGGTGAAATTTTGTCCCAGATTTACTCAGTCATTCAGCACCATGTTTGTGCAAGATGCACTCATAGTTCACGCTCACTTTTGCCCCCCCCCCAGAAAAAAAAACAACAGCTCCACAACCCAGAAATGAATCCTAATAATAATTTAATGGGTGGAAATTCTTGAGCACAATTTGATGAGTTGCGTTTCGAAATGTGTGTTGAATTAGGTGATACAAAAAAAAACACGCTCTCTCTCAAACTGTTCCCGTACGAAGCTCTGAGAACTATGTTGGAGTTGTATGTTGTTGCAATTTTGCCAATAAACTGTGTTCATTTGGCAGAGACTGAGGTGCTGAAACTGGCTGCAACCAAATAAGAACAGCTTGTAGAAAACACAGGAGGCTTTATTCATCACATGTTGCATCCAGGTCTGACGAGAACCTGACTTGATGCCACGATAGCAAGAAAAAGTGATTTGGGACACAGCTGGAGACAAAGAGTAAGTACTTTAGCACAGATTTGGATGTCTTGGAGCCTTTTTTGCACAAGAGGAAAAAGTAGGCTGGTTATTTATTGTACACAGGAAATCCAGTTACAATCTCTCTCCGAGTCGGAGGTGTGTTGCTTTCCTGAGCAGAAGTTTCATTGTTTAGATATGGAAATAAATATCAGATACCAGGATTAAATCAAACTTTAAATAGAACGCTGTGAGAAGCTGACCCATGCATTGTAGCAGGAGCACAAACGTTTACACTTTCCACTGACTGAAACCTTTCCTTGAATCCAAGCTAAATAAATACACACTACAAAGATGGAATAATATTGAAAATCTGATGCAGCTGGAGCAGGAGAAGATCTGCACACAACGGCTCACATCTGAGCCCGATCCAAAATAACCTGCTACTAAACCACGACTGCATTTTATTCACAAACAAATACTTTTCTAACAGATTTCAGCTGGGTCTCCTCTGTACAGGTGCTCCTTTAAAATCTGACATCCGGCACAGAATCGTTCCCTTTGGCTGCAGAGAGTCTTTGCAGTGATTCATTTTTCTCCCCCACTGAGATGAGCTTTTTTTTTTTTTTCGGCTCATTCTTCTGTCAGGTTAACTTTGGCTTCCATTGACGTAGATGGTGAGTGGGGTTTACCTACACCTAATACAAACCACACAAACACACTGCCCTAGACTTTGGGGAGAGTTATGAGGAGTCTGACTGGCTCTAAAGATAAAATATGGATTTTCAGACAGTTATGTGAGTTTACAAAGAGCCACAAGCAAACAAAGGAAACAACCATCCCTGCCTCGTGTGGAGGAAATGGCAAATAATGTGTCTCAGATGGTTAGACTCTGCAGCTCTGTGCAGAGGTCGATTTTATTCACTCAAACAGACATGCACTGCAGGCTTAAGGTTACAATATGAATGTGATCTCCACTTTGAAGCAGATTTTGTTTACATGTACAGCCTCTTTGATCGTTCATAATTAGAATATTCATTGCAGCTTTACACCGTGCATCTTTCACACAGTCAGTGTCTGAGAGAGCTTTTTGTGTGCAGTTCTCACTACAGGTTACCCAGACATACACTTATCTCAGGTTATCTTAAATTATATATGAAGTTAGATAGAATTATGTGGAAAGTTTTTGTGGTCTTACAGTCTGCCGTTGTCAGCACTGCTGTAATGTCTTCACAAACCTTTTGGGCACAACAAAACAAATATTCAAAATGAGTATCAGCAGCTATGAACTTATACTTTCTTCATATTACTTCCCATTCTTAGCTGTCTTTGGACACCTAACCCTATACTGCCTGTTGTCGTATGAATAACACGTACGTTTGGTTTTGCAGGGCGTTTTCCCTGAGTACTGACATGTGTACTCAACAACTAGCCAGTTTTCTGAATAGCTGAATGTGTGTCAAAGCAGATGTCTGAAAGAGAGAGCAGCTAGCTCGAGCTCAGCTCTTTTCATTGGATCTGAATAGACATGGGATCGTCGGCTGGGGACTGAAAGAGCGGCTAAAATGGGACAGAGGCAGCTGCCTGTTCTTTCACTCTCTCACTTTGTAAAATCTACTGCAAACAGGTCAGTGTGTGTGTTTGCCATTTTAAAAGGACTCTTAAAAGAAAATCGATCCAGAATAATTCACACACCATAAACAGAGACGCCCGCATGTCAGACTCACTAAGCTGTTCTGCTGACACTACTGTAGTTCACACCAACATCTGTGAGGAATCACATTGTATCAAAAACAAAGCTGTTTCTTGTTGAGTCCACATTACTGGGATGGCTGCTCGCGACATCATGATGTACTCTTGTTTAAATACAGCTTACATTTTTAATACACAACACTGAAATAAATGCCACTAGCAGACACTTCCTTAAATATCAGCCAATGTGATTCATTGCCAACTACAGAAATCTTCACAGGAGGAAGAGAGATTGTTGGGCTGGTATAACAAATCTACCAAATATGGATATGATTCCATAATTTAAAAAAATTTGAAAACTGTTGAAATCATATTTCAATTACCCAGATCTCTGCAAAATGACTGTAGAACTTGAATAATGAATAAGAATGAAGTCTGTCAAAAGTGTCACGTATTATCTGGTGATTAAGTTTTATGTCTGCTTTATGAACAGTACAAATGAAATAAGCAGTACTGGTCATAGTCTTTGTGGCCATCATTGAGAAACCCTTTTTCCCCACTATGAGCATAATAAGGCTTCATAGAGCCACGATACTCAACGTAAGGCCCATGGGCCAGATAGGGTGCCAGGTGGCCCACAGACCATTTCCCAATTCACAAAGAAAATAAATTGAGTCATGCTTGGAATTTTGTGTTTGTTTATATAATAATGTCCCTCAGCTAATACTTGGCAAGTTGCATATTAGCCTGTCAGCGATCTGTGCAGTGCCAATTGATTTCTGTGAAAAGTTCAGGTCCACCTGACCTGACAGGGGCTACTGTGACTGGATTTGCCTCTTGCCAAGATGAGTGAGGACAGCGAACATCCAAAGGTTGACAATGAAAACTGTAATTCAATGCAAGATAACAGAGGAGTGTATAAATTAAAAATGGAAGGTAAAGCATGCTATGTCATTGACAAGTCATTCTCAGTGAGTCTGTCTCAGCAGCACACCAGACTCAAAACCCAGTGCTACTTGCAGAACGTCACTTACCAGCTCAGCGCTTTTATCCAAATATGGTCACTTCTGGCTCCACAGAACTAAGATGGCAACATCCATGTTACCAAACTCCAGGCTTCAAAATGGTTGTCCACAAACCAAGTCACAGTAGGTTTACACTGGGTTCCCACCTAGAAGCAGTGCAAGGAAAGAGAAAATTATGACCACCACTAATGTTTAATCTTTCAAACAATGAGTAGTATGAATGTTCAGGTCCCTGGACGGTCACTTTGCAAAACCAGTATCCCTACTGTCAAATCTGTACAGTACCAGTCAAAAGTTCTCAAACATATTAAGCACTTGTTGGCTGCTTTTCCTTCACTCTGCGTCCAACTCTTCCCAAACCATCTCAATTCAGTTTAGGAAGTTTAAGTTTGAAATCGCCAACAGTGTCACCAGCAAAGCACACCTTCTCTTCCATGTTTTACAGTGGGAACCACACATGCAGATAACATCAGTTCACCTTTTCTTTATCAATGGTTGGAACCAAAACACTGGTCTAATGTCCATTCATTGAGTTTCTTGGGTTTTCTTCTTCTTCTTCTTCTTCTTCTTTGCTGTAACCATGAAGGTCTGAGTCACAGTCTCCTCTGAACAGTTGATGTTGAGATGTGTCTGCTACTAGAACTCTGAAACTTTTATGTGGACTCCAATCTGTGGTGCTGCTAATTGTTGATTTCAAAGGGTACAACTGTAATGAACTTCTCCTCTGCAGCAGAGGTAACTCTTGGTCTTCCTTTGCTGTGGTGTTCCTCATGAGAGCCACTTTCATCATTGAGTTGATGATGGTGGCAACCTCATGAAGCTGACTGAGGTAATGCCAAGAGGGTTCAGAGTTGCCATCAATTCGATTTGATGTGTTAATTTACAGTGTAGGAAGAAACAAAGACAACACTTGTCCTGATTCAGGATAAAACAGATTCCAGTATTTCATTTCAGTGTAAATGAATGCAATGGATAGGACCCAAGGCTGAGCAAAAGAACAAGTGTGCGTAGTGTTTCTTTACAGACAGCTGAACAAAGCTGGAGGCTGAGACGGTGCACGCAGAAGAAACAGCTGAGGTAAGTCTGGGAGGAGAAGAGGGTGGGGGTCGTGGTGGTCTAGTAACTCATTAATACCCCTGCCCTGCTCTCTTTCCTTATTCATGCTTTAACTGCAGGGAGGCACTTCCTTGCCATAACATTAGCTTCCTGTGGTGGCGTCTCCAGTAAAAAAAAACAAAGTAAACCCCACAAGGGTGACCACCTCAGGCAGACTGGTGCCTGTTTGTCACTGTACACACAGAGCAGACTCTGTCAAAGCTTAAAGTTTATTTGCCAATACGCCTGGCTATTAATACACCTAGCCTGGAGCGCATTGAAAACACACCTTCCTTCACGAGACAGCCTCAATTTCAGTGTTTAAATAAAACAATGTGCGGTTAAAAATGAACATAAATGCTCATATGTTCCTCTTTCATCAGCAACAACCTGCCCTTGCAGAAACAAGACCGTGCACAGTGTTAATGTACTGTATGTATTAAAAAGATTATTGAGCTATGGTCGTCAAACTTCCACCGAAGAAGAGTTGTCATAGTATAGTAAAACTGAATTGACTTTATTCAGCTGAATCAAACTGAACATGGGATTTGGTCCCGCTCGATGACTTTGTCTTGTATTTCTTTCTTTCCCCTTGTTCGATGTCACCTGGGGGGGGGGGGCAGTTTCCAAGACCGGAAGAATTTTTCCCAAAAAATATTTATCTACAGAGCAAAGCGATGATTACGCAGAGCCAAAGAGGAAAATCTCATAAGTCATATCTCCTGGAAATTGATTTAAAGGAGTGGGCTGTGACATACTGCTCTTTCCAAGCACTTCCAGGAAAAGTTGGGAAACATCTGTGGTCACCTTTGGTCTATCAAAGATGATTTTTAATTCATCAGACACACACAGAGGCTGCAGTTCTGCCACAGCACGCCATTTGGGTCAGCTTGAAACATCATTCACGGCTCACTCTTCCCAGGGGGGATGGCAAATGTATGTTTTTTTTTTGCTCTGGACAAGCCCTACATTAGCAGCACCAAGAGCTAACGTAACACCGCGTCATTCAGACACACAAACACATCTTTCAGACCGTCTGGGTAAAGACAGCTACCTGATTTCACAGCACACGTCGGTTGCTGTTATGTCAGAGACCAAATGGAAACTTAAAAAGCAGAGAAATAGCCCAGCTAGCTCGTTAGCTTAAAGGTCAGGCACGCAGAGAATTTCAACAATTTCACTTCCTGTGTGGCCAAGCGCTTTCAAAACAAAAGCACCGCCAGACACGTAGGCACAACCTTCACCGAAACTGTGATTAATGCACGAAAAGAGGGGATGGCATAACACAGAGGGGGAGCAGAGGTGTAATAGATGCAGGTATAGTGTAGCAGATGTTATTTGGTCATATATTATATTACAGATGTAGCAGAGATTACAAAAAATATATTATTTGTGGGTAGTTTTGAGTACTAGCCAAAGTAACATTACTCTAAACGTATCGCATATATTTGTTTAACCATTCCTGAGACTGATAAAATATTTCTAAGCGGCAATTTTACAGTCAATACATAAATTAGTAAATTGCCTTTGACTGGCATGAAGGAAAACACGCTGCATTCAGCAATAACTGTGCTAAACACTGTCAAATTGACGCATCTTAACCATAAACCTAACTTAACTACCTATCACTGATGTAGCGTGAATAACTCCGGGCTCACTTATTTTGAAATAAATCACAGTGTAGCTCCGAGTGAATGTTTCTACCTTGACAGATCTGACAGAATCTGGTTTGTGGGCTAAAACAATAATTACCGTGCTATTTAAAACAAACTAAATGAACAGAGCGAGTCAGAGCAGTCTCCCTGACTTTGCAGTCGCTTTGTGTTTCTTTTCGCACACAGTTATTTCTCCTCAGCTGTCAGTAACGCTGGCCAACAGCAAAAACTAAGGCTGCTAATGCTACCGTGTGGCTAACATTGTTAGCATAGCCGGCAAAAAGACAGCGCTGTGTCAGTAAACTGATCAAATATTCATACCTCAGCGTCTCCTGAGTTTCCTCTTTGATAGGTGGATAGATGTCCGATGAATGCTCATTCGCGGCCGCTAACACTTCACTAATCCACAACTTGAGACGGCAGCATCGGTTTCGGATGTCAGCCCCTTTCTGTTGGCAGCAGCCGGATGATCCTCTGCCCCCTCCTCTGGTTGCATCATCTCAGCATCCCCCCTGTGTGCAGGAGGGACGCATCACTGCCCCACACACTTTTTTTAATCGTTGTCTCCAAATGACTCCTGGACCTGGGCCAAAAAAACCCTGCAAGAGCTTTTTTTAATTAAAGCATCTTCACACACCTTCTTTAATTAGAGAATATACTGTGCAAGTTGCAGCATTATGAATCAATTAGATGCAATATTGCCATGTAAAATGGACAGGGGCAGTAAATCAGGAGCAACCACACAAACATCATCCAAAGTGGATGATCTAATCATAATCCAGGCAGCAATTATGTTAATTATGAAAACGATTGAAATGTAATTTCTAGGCGACAGGGTTGAAAACCCACGTGATGTGCACAGTTTGCAAAACTGTAATTAAATATAAAAGGCGATTTCTGAAGAAAGTTTGATTTTTAACTGCACTGCTGACTATAAAATCAAAAAATATATGAGAATGTATGAAACATTTTTAAGGTTTGTTGAAGGGCTGATGCTAAACAACAAGACGAGAAATTTGATGCTGGTGCATAACACAAAGCGAATATGAGAAAATATATATAAAGATGAAAAGATAAAAAAAAGAAAAGATGAAATTAATGAAAAGATAGCTTATACAATAGTTTAAAAAAATCAAAGAGCTCTACAGTTGTGCAAAGTTCACAGTATGAAGTATAAAGAATATTTACAATGTACAATGAGTCCAAGAGATGTGCATTAATGTAACATATTCAGGTGTGTTAACTTGGGTGGGGTGCGGATACAAGACTCAGTCTTGAGGGGGTCTAAGTGGGGTTCTTGTAAGTGGAAAAAATTGTTCCTGTGGCATGACATGGGTCACAAAGGGTCAGGCGCAATTTGTCGAGGTCATGGTGAGGCGGCAGATCATCCTGTTCTTTTGAGGAGTAAATGATACACTGCAGTCTGGCCTTGTACTTGGCAGTGGCAGCAGTGTACCAGATAGCGATGGATGGAGAAAGAGGTCCTGATGGTGCCCAGGAAAAGGAGAAGTGTGAAAAGTCACACAGGGGTAATGGGAGTACCATGGGAGCACTTTCAGAACTATATCTAAGCACATTTAAAGGATGAGGCTAAAAATATTCTATGTTGTTGTAACAGTACACGAAGGTGGCTTTGCAGGTTTCAATACAAGTGTCTGTTCTCCTTTATTTTTCCTGGGCTTTGCTTTTTATTTGTTTAAAACAGGAAACAGGCTTTATGAATAAAATTGTGAGTTTTAATATAATTCTCCTTCTTCTTCTAATATCTAAAGGAGACACCTTTGGTCAATAGTTTGACTTCCATGAAGGAATCTGCCACCTGATTCCAAAGAACAGTTGCCATGGAGCTAGATTTCCTTGGATTTCTGACATCGGGTAAAATGCCAAAAGACATTCTGCAGAGAATGTCAACAACCTGTAGAATAGTTGTCAGAATACACATTTTCATTTCTGCTATGTGCATCAGACCAGTACATGAAAACAATAAGGAAGATGATCAATCATAATACAGAAACATACACCATGGACAGAGCAAGAAGATCACAGACAGAGGTAAGGTCCTGAGGGTCAAAACACAACATTTCTGTGCAACAACTGTGCAAATAGCAAAATGGCTTCTGCCTCAGCATATGATAACTACAGGAGCTTAAAAACTGGCAGCATGGGGTGCTGTATTTTATGAATGTACTGTTTATCAGAGTGTTGTTAATGAATGGGAAACGTTAATTCTAAAGATCTATGAGTTACAGTCTGAGTCACCCTGAGGTCCTCTCTCTCCAATCCACTTTCAAAGCAAACCTCATCCAGCTGCCACCAACACTAAGTGGTCCTGGCTTTTTCCAAGCTTATCCCTCCCTACAGACACCACACACGTCTGGCAGCGAGATCAGTGTGTTTACTGTGGGATACTACAGTAACACATAATACAGCCTCTGCTAAAGACATTGTCCCATGTTGCTATTTTCCAAGCTACTGTAGCTGTCATGGAGGGTTTCATCATGTGGAAGTGGCCTCATCTAAACTGGGTTGAAAGAACGATCGACTCTGTGTAGCTGACAATTCTAGTTAACACATGGCCAGAGTCAAAAGTTTCCTGACAGCGAAGCAACCAATCACAGCAGCGTAGAGTTTAGAACATTCCTTGTTTGTTGAAAGAAAAACTTGAAAAATGCCAAACAATTGGTCTCACTTCACTTCTCACCTGTTCAAACTCCAATCATGTGAGGTGAACTCTGTTTTGAGGCAGCATGGAGAACAGTCAGTTCAGTCAGTTGACTGAATTACAGTAACACATACTGTAAATGTTTGCTTTGTTAACATTTTGTATTTGTGCACTGGTTTCATCATTACATCCCTGGAAAGACAGTGTAAACATTTTCATACCGTAGTTGTGATTTTAATTAATCAGTGACTGAAAATCAAAATAGGTAGTATTTGTGTATTCCCAGAACTCGAACAATGCTACAGGTACATGTGTTTTTTCAGAAGTTGTGATGTTTTATGTAATTTTATCATTGTATTTTCTGAAATGCTGTGTTGTTACCCTCAGGTCTACCATACAGAGGAGATACCAGAGGATAATGTTGAGAAAAGTGTACCTCTGACAACTACTGCAATGACTGCCTCAAAATTTAAGGAGACACGTGGCACAAAGGATGCAACATCACAGACAGAAAAAAACAAAATGTCTGTCAGGATGCTCGTTGAGATGCTGGTTGTGCGGACATTCAACAAAGGAAAGGTGAACTGGACCACTGGAAACCAAGATGACATCATTAAGCATCTGTTTGAATGCACATGGGCCAAAGTCCAGGGTGAATTTTTATATATCACCCCAAAAATCTTAAAAGACCTTGACAAGGCTATTTTCAGGGACCTGTGTAAGAAGTGTGGCAGTGCAGAGAATCTGCTGGTTTCAATGTGTTCAGAGGACTCGTCTGTTCAAATGTATATTATAGATACTTTCAAAAATCACCTGACGACACCAGCAAAAAAACATGGCACCATTTGCAGGTTCTTCACGCAACAAGTGTGCCCGTTTCTTAGTTACAGGCCTGAAATGGATCCAATTTTTCGAATCACAGTCCATGGAAAGTCCTTCGACGTGGTGGCTGACACAGGAGCTACATATTCATTACTGACATCAACAACAGAAGCCTTTCAGATGTCTCAAGCATCTAGGAATCTCACCGGACGCTCAGGAGCATTGAACAAATGTGAAGCGACTGAATTGTGTCCAGTTGAATGCAAGTATTTCGGTATTTCAAACTTGCAGCAACAATTTTACATTTACCCAGAATGCCCAGTGAATGTGGCAGGTAGACCTTTGTTATGTGCACTGGGCCTGACAATTTCTTGCACTGAAAATGGCTTAGTGTTGAGGAAATATGAAAGAATCACCCCCACTGAGAGACTGTATAATTTTATCACAAGATCGAGGTTTCTCAGTTACAAGCCTGGAGAACTGATCATTTTTAAAATCAAAGTCCACGGCAAGACCTATGAAATGGTGGCTGACACGGGAGGAGACACGTCAGTATTGCGATCAACAACAGAAGCCTTTCAGATATCTCAAACAACTAAATCTTACATTGACATCTCAGGACAGCTGAAAGAATGTAAAGTGACTGAGTTGTGTCCAGTTCAATGTGAGTACTTTGGTGTATCAAGCTTATACCACACGTTTTCCATTAGCCCAGAATGCCCAATGAATTTGGCAGGAAGAGACTTGTTATGTAAGCTTGGCCTGAAAATTGTCTGCTTCAGGAATGGCATCATATTGAAACAAGTCAATTCCAAGTCCTTTACTGCACCCTTCAGATGCAGAAACAGGGTTTGTGTCATCTAGGTGAATATTCATCAGAATGCATTGCAGCCAGGACATGTCATCATTTCCTGTCCTGATCTCTCTTTGTTTGTGTTGTCTGCTGTGGCATTGTGGGTTTATTCTGGATTCTCTGGTTTCACAAGTGATTCAGTAAAAATGTTGAAATTTAAATGTCTTGTTTCTCAAATATTTTGCTGTCAGAGCTGTACATTTTTTACATAATAAGTCCAAAGACAAAACATTCAGTGTTCACATGATAGACTCTACATTCATTTTGAATTTAATATCTTAATAAAGACTGTGAAGGCTGTGAAATGTTTAAAATCACTACACACATTCCACAGGTTCACTGGTAACAGGCAATAGTATCATTATTGGGTATGAATGGAGCATCTTTGAAAGGCTCAGTTGTTGACAAGCAATGATTGGGCGATTCGAATTTCTGAATATTACATGTCCAGTAATATTGCATAAAGTTGGCAGGCCCAAGAAATTCATATCCTTGGGAAGCTGGACCAGTTTGTTAACCCAAAGAAATGAGAATATTTTTTTGATCCAGTTTGAAAAATAAGTTCTTCCTTATGAACACTGGTCATGCTGAAAAAGGTACCAGAATTTAGGTAAAACAATTATCTTAATCATAATTAATTAAACAAGCAGGCAGATGAATTCATGGGAAGACGCTCACTCTTTTGGAGATTTAGCTTGTACCCTGAGAACTTACCAAATCATTCCAGAAACCTCAAAATTGTACTGACAGAAGAGAGTGTTTCTGACACATGCAAGAGAAGGTCAGCAGCGTATTGGGACAATTCTCTCATAAACAAGTGAACCACTCAAAGTTTTCTTCTGGCTGGATCGCTAAAGGCTCACTGGCGACAGCAAAATAGCAGAGGTGATTGGGGCAGCCTTGTCTCGCTCAGCAATGGAGGTGGAAAGTGGCTGACCTCACAAAGTTTGTACAGGTGCTAATGCTGGTAAGAGAGGGAGCAAGAAGCATGAGTTATGTCAGAGATTGAACTTTTAGTGAGTGCGTACCGTCTCATACAAAGAAATGACACATTACAAGAATAATATTACAGTTTTATTTACATAAATCATACATACAAGACCCACTAATCATATCTCGTCTTAAGGATCACTAAGAGTTATTGCTTATTTTATATAAATCACAAGCCTTTAGGGTTATAGATTGTGCTAACAAGTGTTTGAATACTTGAAGCGATTTGGAAAATATATTAACGCAAGCACACAGTGTACTTTCACATGGCTTTGAAAGTAATATTAAGTATGTGGATGATAAACCTTTTAATAAACCATAAAACTTGGATATGAGTGAATCTCTGTGCTTCAAGGGTCCTATAATCGAACATCTGGTATTTTGGATAATCTCTAGGTACTCTCATTTCTACAGCAGTGTGTTTTTTTTTCCTATATAGGTAGACGACGAGGAATGCAGAGAGCAACACATATACATCAACTTTAACTGAATAAATCAAATCAAACGGAAGCTGACACAGGACATATGAGATATGGACAAAAGACCACTGACATTAAAATCATACACAGCACAGTATACATTCCACAGGTGTATCAATTAGGCTTTGCCTTTGTCTGGAATGATTTGCTTTTCATTTCTTTGCACCACCTCCCAAAAAAGGATTCATATCTACATGAAAGTTGGCTCGGGCACCACCAGCAGAACCTTTGAACTGAATACAAATGGTATAGCCTAGATAACAAAACACTTTAAATGCTCGGGTCAACATGCCTGCATGTTGCTGTGAGTTAACTACAGTTTTGAGTCTCATACTTTTTAAAATCTGTACAAAATTAAGTGCGTGTGTAAACATTAGGGTGACTGAAATGTTCTAATGGACATCAGCAGGGAAACATTGGCACAGGTGAGCTTTCAACCAAGTTAAACTTTTTTTTGGGGGGTGGGTGGAGGTTAACTCTAATCCTAACCCTAACCCTAACCCTAACCCACCACCCATCCACAGAAATAAATCTTACAAAGTCCAACTACAGCAGAAGTGAATTCCCTCTTTGTGAATATGGAGCTAATGTGCACAGTGACAGAACGGGACAGCACAGTAAGTTAATGCTTCTTGAATTTTAAATTAAATTAAAAAAGGAATGATATATTTTGTCCATACATCATATAGGGTTTGTCGTTTTTTCAGACGCAGCAGGTAAGCCTGTAAGTAAACAGAACACACATGCTCACGTCACAGCTCTCCAAGAGAAATGACTTTGAGCATGGCGGCTGTTTTCTACCTCACAATGTATCGATGGTTCCACCTGGTGGCTACATTACGCATCCTCAGAGTAAACCACAGCCAGCCATGGCTGCTCGGCTGCATCCAGCACATCAAGCAGAACATTTATGGAAATTTAAGTGCGTGATTTTCCTGTTATACTTCAGTAGAGAAGAGAAGGCTTTGACGTTTGCTGTCAGGTGTTGGAATGCTCTCCAGCTGAAGGAAGTAGAGCAGGACTTGCACCTACAGACACACAGAAAAGATGCTTAGACCCAGACAAGAAGTCCAAATGTGGGCATCTCGCTTATTAACATCTTGCTTTACCTGAGCCATGACCTCTAGAGACCAGCTGTCATTCATGGAGATTGGCTGTGAGCTGTTAGAGATTTTGCTGTCTTTTTCAGACGGCCGAAGCAAAGTGGGGCCAAAAACTGTGGCCAGATTGTGCAATGACATCTTGTTGACGCTCTCATTTTCAGTCACCCTGTGAGAACAAAGCCAAAAACAGTATGTTCACCCAAACACTACATCTTTATCAGTCTTCAAAGAAAGTTTTGACTCATTCTGAAACACGTAAAGCTGTTACTTTAGATGAGTTTCTTCAAAAGCTCAGCTACCGAGAAACTTACACACAGGTCCACTCCTGTGCCTTCTTCCTAAACTTCCTTAAATTGACTGGGACTAACAATCCTTAGCGGCAGCAGCCAGCTAAAGTTTACAACTTTGAAAATTCATAACAAATCAGTTGGACAGTTACCATTTACAACTAGTGTTACAACTATTAATATTCAACCAATAAATATTGAATAGATCCTAAACAATAGATATTTATGCTATTTTACAATCACTGCTAAAACCTTCTGTCAGTTTTAACATATTTGTCTCACCTATCATCACACTTGCAAATGATGATGAAAGTAAACAACTTTTTTAAGGTGGGTAACAGATATACACACTCCCACACAATACACAATAGCTCAAATAACGTATGGATTGTGCAGTCTTTTACCTTTTCAGGTGGTCGAGCAGGAAGAGGAAGGTCACCAGATTGGGCTCTGGTAGAGACAGCAACAGGTTGAGCATGCAGCTCTCCTTGGCCACGCTGTCAGAGAGAGCTGCAAGGCAAAAGTGTTGGTGTCACAAACTGGATTGATGCATTGATGCATTCCTGAAAATGATGCACTGATAAAGAAGTGGTGACTGACCGATGCCTCCAGCAAAGTTGGGGTACAACTCATCAGTGAAAAGAGGCTCCGGTAGTTCCCGGAAATACAGCTTCAGTGTTCCAGCAATGGCGTTCACGTCCATCTCCCTCATCATGACGGACACATCCTTATTGTCTGTGGAGCAGATGAGACAACAGTGTAACTAAGTTTTACAAAGAGCTTATAAGTCTCTTCTGTAGAGCTCTGTCTTTATGTACGGTATCTCTTCTTTCCCAGTTGGGTTTGTCAAATCAGTTTAAATAAGACATTAAATTCAGACTGAACTCACTTGAATCAAAGGCAGCCTTCAGCGCCTGGATGTCAGTCGCCACCCCAGACACTCTGTAGATTCCCACCTCATCCATCCCTCGGCGCTCAATCTCCTCCACACACTGTCTCACAATGAGGGGAACCTTGGAGCGCTCTCGTCTGCCAAGGACACAAATCACACAGTAACAAGTTTTAAAGGGCTTTTTACATATCAGCACATCATATAAATACTTTAAACATATTAGGTCCACACGTCATCAACTCACTTAGTGACTACGTTGATCTTCACTCCAAAGACACCGGACTGTTTCCGTGACGGCATGCGCTTCAGACTGAACTCTCTGCTGGTGAACTTCATGGAAAGTTTCACCTCAATCTGGAACAAGTAAAAAAAGAAAGAAAGAAAAAAGTGAGTAATTTTAGACCACTACGCGTTCACGTTAGCTTACGTAACTTATGCTGAAGTACAGACGAGTTAGCAAACTGACTCAAAAATGTCAACATTAACTGACATCAGCTAACATACGCTACTGCTCATGCCAGACAAATTAAGCCTGAGTGTAATAAATCTAGTTTAACTGTAGTCAATTTAAGAAGGGTGCTTTGTAGCTGCTTTGCTTATTTGTGAGAGGATGGATATGTTATTTTGTGCTACTTCAGATTTTCAAGTTAAAAAGTTACATAGTGTCACTTGAATGCATCACTGTGTTTTTAGTGTTGTCACTGCTGAATAGCAGTTATCCTCCAAAATTAAGTAATGAAGATATTTGATATTTAATATGATTAAAAGGTGTTAGATGCCACATTGAAAAACTGCTTAAAACTTTTGTCAAAACAGGTCTAGCTAATAAAACAGTAAAACTGCACTAAACTGGACTGACTGTAGGTCAGATTTGGCCAGTGTAAATTAACTAGGCATGGTCTAATATGGTCTGGGTCTAGAAAAATCAGTCCCTGCTTTTGTTTTCAAAACTAGAATAAAGGCTTCAAAAATCTAAAACTGTGTCTGAAATGTTTTTTTTTTTTTTTACAGTTTCCATGTTAATTTACACCTTTGACATGTCTGGCTGTAATGGTTTTTGATCTTGGCATGATCTCATGTGGTCTGAATACATTAAAAGCAGCAAAGCTGCAACTAAAATAAATGTTTCACAAATATGAACATTGGTTTTAAGCATTTCATATGTTAATTTGCTTTCTAATACTTTTCTAATATCTATATTACCACCTAAACTAGAAGAATTCAGCGTTGTTGAAAAGCGTACCCCATTCATGGCAATGACCGTCCTCTGCCAGTCTTTATTTTGCAGTGTCTGAGGATCCAGCTGAAAAAAAACAACATAAAAAGTTTTATTTAAGTGTCACTTTCAGTCACAATAATGCCAGATGAGCACTATGGCACTAAAAGTGAGCAGTGTAATGCTGTTACCTGCAGTAAGAGTTAAGCTGACTTTCTGTAGAGGTAAATATTACCTGCTCACTTACTCACTCAGCCTCACTCCATATGGTCAAGTACTCTTAACTCGTGCCACTGATCTATTTTAGTCATCTGACTAATACAAGACTGCCAGAGTAACCACTGAGCGCTATCTGAAATGAGACATTTTGTCACCCAGGAAACCATCAAATCTCTTTCAGATAAATTTGGTAGGAGCACATTTTCTTTTATGTAATTATTTTTATCAAAAAGATTTCAAAAGAAAGAAACACGGGCAGTTCACTGCTGGTTTCTAAATAGCAGAAGAGATCAAGCCCAACAGGACACAGTGAACTGTGAACTAGAACTCACATACAGCATTAAATATCAGCAAAAAAAAGAAAAAGGAAAAAGCAAAAATAAGTTTGTCCTTCATTGCAGGTTCTTCAGACATCCTTTACAAGAACATTCCATGTCAGTCTGTCCATATCTTTACCTTTGGTCCGAGCAGACTGCTGCGGACCTTGTCCCACAGATGGGCCCCTCTGCTGAGGGGTTTCCTTGGAGCCATGTCTCCCTCTTCCTCTAGACCGTTGTTAGCCTGATCCACACTCTCTTCCTCATTCGCTTTGCTCTCACTCATTTTTTCTCAGTTCTAAAATTCTGCTTTCACTGACCAACAGTGAACAAAGAAACCAGCACTGTTCCACAGATCGCCCTGTTTTCTAAACCACAGCACTAAGAAGAGCAGCAGGTCCGTCTTCCCTGAGCAACTAGCCACACTGATCCCATCACCTTAAAGAATCTTGATGATTTTCACTGATGCAGCCCGGCTGAACCTTTACAAGACTTTCTGTGTCATCTTCTCGCCTCTGCATTGTTAGACTCCGAAAGGTTTCAGTCCAGTGGGAAACCAGAAAAGGAACAAAGCCTGGCAGCCTGCCGACCACGTTTTCCTCTGTGTTGTTCTACTTCCCAGATGGATTTGGGGGATTAAGTTAAGCTGTGAGGAATGCTGCCTGGCAATCTAGTATCTCAGGTAGCATAAACACGATCCTCGCGGGCTAATTACTAATGAGTGCTGGAGACCTTTAACACCAGGCATCTCCCTCATAACTCAAACAATATTTAGTATTCATTATATTATATATTTTTCCACAGAACAGGTCCTAAGGTCCTGCCTTAATTAATACAATCTTATTCTCCTGGGTATGGAACGGTAATACAGATTATTCAGTGTTGTTGAAGGGTCACGCTGGGGTTTTCTTCAGAATATTAATCATTCATTTTCCAGTTTTTACATCTCTAACTGAATTAATTGACTAACCAAATAAAATATAAAATATAATACTTTGATCAAAAGTATTTTGTAATGAGCAAAATTAAAATAAAATAAATAAAATATCACATTTATTTTATAATCTGTACTTATTTTCTTTTTTCTGTTTTCCATTTTTAATATAAAGTATTTAAAACTAATTAGTTGTGTTATATTATCATTGCTTCGACCATCAGCCTGTGTGATGTAGACACCAACAGATCAACCTGAAAGTGCCAAGTGGGTCTGTTGGCTCCTGAATAACATGACAAGTATCTGACTGAGGATGCCAGCACTCACCTGCTCCTCTCCTCTAAAGCTGAACAGTGTTTTGACCCATCTGTCCAGCAGGGAAATCCCATCACTGGCTGATCAAAGAGCTCTCTGTGCCTCTCTCTCGCTCTGCCGTACTCTGGAGCAATGCCAACAGCTACATTTGGTCAACCCCAAAGTCTAATCCGCCCTCTGTCACAACACCCTACGGTGGGGTCAAAGCTAAAGTGACCCACCAGCAACTTTATGCTTCACTTTTTGTTTCCAACAGTGAAAGGCCCCACAGGGCAAGATCAGCCAAAAAAGGTACTGCTGTCAGCAGTGCTAATAAGTCACCACTGTAGAGGTACCGGAATGAGAAGAGGAAACAAGTTCACCCCACAGAAGCAAGGACTGTAGCATACTCAGTCTGTAAATATTTTTCTACTTTGGTGCCATATGGGATACAGTATGATGTGTAAGAGGCCCACTGTTCTCCAGAATATATTTAGTATATATTTCCAGAATTAGAAAGTAGAGAAGAGAAAGAAGTATTTTACTTTGGCGTTAAAGGAATAGTTTAACATTTTGGGAAATAAAGATAACATAACCACCTTGTAGCCATCTGATCTTCCTATGTATTTCCCTAAAACACCCACAAAAGGCATTTGACCCATACCGCCCCAAATGAGTTTGTACCTTTATTTGTCCTTTGGCCATGATCTTGTCTGTGTTCTCTCCATCCTCTTTGCTCTGCTTGGTCTTGTTGTAGCACTTCTCATAGCAGAGCAGCCTCAGAGTTTGAGAGCCCTCCAGTTCAATCTCAAACTCCTTGATTGACAACAGAGTAAATGCATGTTACTGTAAGGTGACGGCCCATTGCATAACACTGTGCTCCTTCACTTTGTCCACTCTGGTCTGCACTCTCACCTCGTTCCAGTTGGGCTCTGTAGAGTCTCTGTACACACGAGTTTTAGCTTTGTTGACAAAGTAGCCAAATGAATCCACCTCCAGAGAGCAGTAAAGGTCTAGTGGGAACAAGCAGAAAGTTTTTTAATCACTGTTCAATGACAATGAAAATAAAACTAAAGAGTCAATTCAGTTCACTGGTTCGGTCATGTCTGCTTGATGCACAGTATGAGGTCTCTGTCAGAACTCTCTCTGTGGTGTGATTAGTGTGCGGGCTTTAGACATTTGATTTGCCTCACAACTCTTCCCACACCAATGCTAGCACACACACACACACACACACACACACACACACACACACACACACACACACAATTTTTCTTTATGCTAACATGTATATCATCTTTTTTAAACATAAAAATGTATGATAGAAAATTTAACATGTATAATGCTATATTATACGTAATATTTGAAAGCTGAAATCCAAAAAAACTACAAGCATTTATACTTTATGGACAGCTGCCTCATGTCAAAATGTTATGATATTACAACATAGTACATGTGGCGCCACCATGTGGTCAGTTATTATGTGTTTTTGTCCACATCACTTATTTTGCTACTTCCACTACAAATTTTGATCAGTCAGCATCTCCGTCTAGACGGATCCAGAAAAAAAAAATGTGATTTTTGACTTTGAATACAGTTTTAGAATTATACATTTCTAAACATCTGTTTTTAGGTTCAGATTTGTAGGCTCAAAAATAAAAAAATGGCATAAGCTATTGTAACCACCCTTAGGGAGCAGACCTGGGATCTTCAGCCACTACGGGGTGCCACAAATGCCAAAAAATTATCTCATAATTGGCTACACGGAGTGGTAAGAAATTCAGTTTACACAATCAAAAGGTCATGGCTCAGTCAATGGAGTCAATTTGGGAATGATCACTTAAAAGTGAATTTTTACATTGTGACCACATCACACTACATTTGTAATTTAAGGTATAGATCTTGGTTATTTAAAATTCTATGTTGGCTACAATGGCTCACTCAATTTTGCCACAAGTATTTAGTATTTAGTGACAGTGGTTCAAACATGCCACTAACTAATGCCTGGCTACCTTTTGTTACAGAGAGCACGCAGTAAAGTTTGAACAGGCAGTGATTTGACAAAGAAATATTTGAGATGGCTTACAGACGTAGTGGCTAATCCCACTTGTTCCCCTGCAGCTGCCCTCACAGCTGACAGCCACAGCCCAGAGAGAGGGAGGGGCAGGGGAGAGGGTGATGTGACACCACATGCAACCTCTAGAAGTATAAGTCCGATGTTTTCTAGTCAAAAACAGGAGGATAGACCACTTACTTAAGCTCTGTTTCAGCCCAGATGCAGAGTGGACAATGACATTCAGGAAGCCGTACAAACCAGAAGATTCATCATCTGTGGAAGGCAGTGTTCAGATTATGAAGGTTCAGATGAATTGTGTACTGTATGTATGTATGTATGTATGTATGTATGTATATGTATATAAATGTATATTAAATCTGAAAAACTACAATAAAAAAAGGAAACCATACCTTCCTTATTCATGGTCATTGGAATCGTGTGAACAGTCTGGAGTTTCACACAAGAGTTTGTGAGCATCTGCAGCTCCAGAGAGGTCAGAGAGAAACTTTTAAAACCTGCAGGACACAATTAAAGATAAAGTCACCGGGGGGGTTCATAAAATGTCGCATATTCCAAAGATGGAAAAAGATTGAACAAAGTCTTGAATGATATCATCTAGTCAGTCACACACTTCACCAAATACAGTAATTGAGCGACGTTACAATCAATTTTCATTTAATACAATATGAAATAACATGCAGAATCTGCTGTAGATGAGATAAAGTTAATACATATAATTTCATAAGAAATATATCAGAGAACTGTATTTAGTGACGCATGATTTATGGGACTGTTGCAAAATTCAGAAGAGTTGGTTTGATAAAGATTATTGGTTATCTGAGATATTTGGTGGAGAAATGTAATTATCATCCATCAATTAGTATATTTCATGATATATTACAGAATACACTGAGCTTTCAGTTTTATCGATCCCTTTTCTAGCACTGCTATACTGAAAATAGAACTAATAAATCCAATTAAAAATCACATCAGTATATAAAAACATGTGCTTTAAATTTAAACCTGGTTGGAGTTTTTGTTTTGTTTGATTTGTATGTTGTTTTTTATTTAGAATGTCAGACAGGTAAACAATAATGACACCTGTGAGGATATAATAAAGTGGTCAGAGTATAAAGGCCCTGATCATATTGGAGGTGACCTGTATTTAATGAGTTATATACATCATACAGTAGGTCCTGCAACCTCTGATCCTCCCTCTGGGACTCTCTAACCGAAAATCCAAGACTGCACTGAGCTACCTGACAAAAACACACCTTTTTTGAAACAGCTTTTAATATTTTAACTTGTGTCTGTATTATGTTTAGGTGTATATGATGTAGATTGTATATATTGAGAATGTGTCTATCCCAAGCTGGGAAATTACAGATTATTCTCTTCTACAAAGTGGCAGGAAAACTCACACTTTTTCTGCTGGTTGCGAATGATCTCCCTCCACTCTGCACGTTCGTAGTCAGAAGAGATGAGAAATGTGAAACCCTGAAAGAAATTACGGGAAGATAAACTGTCTGTTTATTGCACTCTCATGCTGTAATGTCATTCTTAGTAACAGCAGGGGGCAGCAGTAACCACATAAGAAGCTGTTCATCAGATATATTAAGATATTCCCAGCAATATTCCATGAAGAGAACATCAGGGAATACAAGAATCATCTTTATCAATCAAAGCAAACTGAATTTCACACACATTTGAACATTCATTATTGAAAAACCCTCCTGACTCACCTTTCCATTTCTGTTGGCCACTCTGAACGCCATACTGGGCGACATGAGTAGTAGCAGAGACTCCTGTTCTGACAACTTCTTCCTCAGACGCTCGATCACCTTGGGTCCTTTGGTGGTTCTCTGCAGATCAACAGTAAGAGGGTTGATGTACTGCAGCAGCACATGTCTAGTGCCTCATTTTATTGGACAGTGGTTTATCTTCAGACTTTGGAACAAAGCTATCATTGTCCTGGTGTTTCTACCGTGCATTTCCTCCACTCACAGGTTAATAAATCACAAACTGGATGTTAAATTCTGGCATGTTTTCCTTGTATTTTGTGTTGGTGTGTTTACCAGCTGTGTATTCACACCTTTTCTCTTTGGATCTCATTCTTGATCTGGGATATTTTGATCTTCATGGCATCAATCTCCTCATCCTGGACGAGAGGGATGGGGTTGGACTCGCAGTCCTCGATGGTCTGGAAGGTCAGATCAGCCAGTGGGATGTACCACTTACAGTCGTACTGTTGCCCTTTTCTGTTGGAAGACAAGATGTGTGTTCTTTGTGCAGTAACTGTAATGTTGTCCAGCTTTTAGCAAAGTGAAACCAACAGTACGAGATATTCAAGAATCTGATAAATGAATTATAACCTTTGTCCATCACTGCCACCACTAGCTGGTCATAGTGAACAGTTAGCAAGTTTAATGTCTGTCTGGATTCTCATTTCCTAACATAGAGTTGAACCATGGGATCTTCCGGGTCACAGGCCTGCATTTCTAACCTCGGGTAGGCGCCGCCCCAGACTCACCCTGCAGCCTGTTTCTTCAGCTTGGTGCAGAGCAGCAGGTCGGTGAAGAGGAAGACGTGACGGAGTTTCCTGGAACCTTCGACCAGCTCCACCATGAAGCGATCCCTCAGCAGCTGACGATTCTTCCAACGGGGAAATGAGAAATTAAATCATCACACTCTGTAGTATATAACTCTTTTGTGTTAAATACAGCTGAGCTTTAAGTAACTATTTTAGTGAACCAAAAGGAAATAGCTGCAGCTGCTGAAAGTATAGTATCTAATTTAAGTTTCTCATTGATGCAGAGGTTAAAATGGTTTCATTTGGGGTTCAAAAACAATGATTTTGTGCTGATGTTTGGACATGCTTGTAATTACTGTACAGCCTGTGGTGTTGCAACTGCTGTGGGATGAAGTAAACAAAATAACCACAATAAAAAAAAACATTTGCGATGTGACTCCATCGATCATTTCGCTAAGCTAAGATGGTGAACATGGCAAACATGGCTGGTTAACTTTGTCATTGTGAGCATGTTAGCATAATGACATTAACATTTTGCACCACCGTGCCTACACCCTAACACAAACGATAGAATTTCCAATAGCATATGAATAATACCAGAAATGAATCCTAACTTCACAGCCTCCTCTAATCTCGGTTGATCCAGCCTGAGGTTAGACATGCATGTGATAACATGAGCTCTTCCTGCAGCAGCACACATCTACATTCCCCCCTCTGCCTGACGCTGTTTACACGGCAAGGCCCATATGAGCCATCCCACACCAACCACAGTTCAACAAAAACAAGGAAATCACGGCGGCATGGTATTCCTATTCTGTTTTCTGCACACTCCAGCCGAGTTCTGCCTGGTTACAGGGCTGTTGGCAAAGCCTTCAAACGTGTTCACTACTGTCCTGGTTTCAAATAGAGGTGGCAGGGTGACATCCGTTTATTTTTTTGTGACACAAGCGTGACCACAAATAGTCAATAATCCAATAGAAAAACAAGAGCTGTAAATACACAGAGCTCACACCCTCCTGATACTGGAATCTATTTTTTTGTGCACAATAATGAGATGTTGAACAGCAAGGCATGTAGAGGAGGTGAAGCTTAGCAAACTCATGGGTCTCAACGGTTATGGTAATTACAGGCGGCCAAAACATCAACAATGGGTTCAAATTTAGTCAAGAGCTAATCTTGAACAACAACAACAACAACAACTTATTTTAAATGGATTGTCATATGCTGGCTTGTTTTCTGTCAATCTCCTTGTGGGATTCCAGACTTCTTCCAGAGAAGAATGTTGCCAAGAACTTTCTTTGATTTAATACCCCACCCTGGTGGGCAGTTCCCAGAAAACGCAGAGGAAGTTCTCAGTCAGGTCATCTGAATCAGAGTCCTGAGGTGTTTGTGGGGGTGGGGGGGGGTCAGGAAGCATGGGTACACGCCCAGTGCAGAAGGCTGGTCAGACAGTTAAGTTGATAAGGAGAGCTGCAGGTCATTTCTGGGAAGCAGAGTTGACACTGCGGCGAGGAAGGATGGGAGTGAGCGTGGAGGTAATCAACAGGTTTTCCTGGTTTGCAACACAGAGAGCCGCTCGCCTCCAGTGTTTGCACTGATTTGTCACAAACTTCCTCTATGCTTCAGTTCCTTTACAACTAAAGCAGACAGACTGAGATGAGTCAGCACCAGCATGACTCACACTCCGGTTTTATTGCAGCTTCCAGACAAGTCTAATTTTTTTACTGTTAAGAGTCAAGATATGACGAAAATCACGAGAGGCAGGCATAATCCTTAATTACACAATGTAGTGGATAAAATGAATACAAAATCTTGTACTATACAGTATACTATACTGTACAGTATTGTTAGCTTTGGGACGACAAAGCTTTCCACACTGACCTCTCCTTTTTTAACTGTCATGGATTGTCTACGTGGGGTGATCTCCTCATTAATACTGGACAGGAAGTTCTGAGAGATGCGCAGGGCGTCCTGTAACAGCGGATAGTCCGGGTGGCTGGAGGGCGTGTGCTTCAGGAGGTCCTAGAGTAGAAAAAATAATGGACATATCAATCTCAAATCCTGTGTTCATGCAGACAAGAAGCCTCTCTAGATTTGTGTTTGAGACAGACTTACATGCAGAACGAGTGTGCTACGCGTCACTCTGTCCACAGGTTTGTAGAGAAGAGCTGTGGAGGAGGAAGAGTTAGCTCAACAGGCCCAGTAACAGCTCAACTACTTATAGAAATATTGATTAATGTGGAGGCTGGTCATTCATTTCACTCAATACTCACTTTCCAGTGAATTTTTAGCCGACTGGTCTTTGCAGTCCTTTGTGCTTTTGACCTTGAGATTCTGGCAGGAAGATAACACCAGAGGGAATGGTGAGAAAAAAATAACCTCATTAAATCACAGCAACTGCCCCAGAGCGCAATTAAAACAATCAGCACCGCTGTAAAGAGCTGTGTGGCTCTTTTACACTGAGACGACTGCTAAAAACTGCCCTGTCATCACTTGTCCCGGGCAGCTGTACAACATCAAAAAGTTGCCTGCCGCGGCCCTGCTGTGCGTAGCGTGATTACATACCTCAGATATCTCTGCAAACTGAGCGTTTGCCTGGCAGCACTTGTCTGCCGTCTCCACAGCAACCTTATAGTTATCCACAAAGGCTCGGTACACTCCAAGCTGGCTGGCCTACAGGACACAAAGAGAGATTCCATAAGAGAGAAGATTTCAACTGGGTACTTTGCAGTGTCACTGTATGCTGAGCTCAGGCATGGGGTGGCATAACTGGAACTGATGTGATTGAGAGTGATTTAATGTGTCTATCCATGTAGTGTTTTTCATCTTTTACATCTAACAGCAAACACTGAGGTAGCTTTAATATTCAGAGACGTCCTATACATGTTTTGTTCTCGTTTACTGCCTGTAATGTGGTGAAGCGAAGCTTTCATCTGGCCGGGAGACGACTCCAGGCAGTCTACTCACATGTAAGCTGCAATATCCTCTGAACATTACTAACAGCCGAAGACTCCCACCTTTTTCCCCAGAAAACCTCCCCTCCTTTAACTGTCATTAATGATCAAGGCATGACATTTAAGGGGTGCTATATTTAGTTTCTGAAAGTTACTGACTTGACAAACAGCACTCAGTACTCAGGACACACACAGTAGTGTTCAAAGTGTGACAAATCAAACACTTATTTATTTTTTTTACATCACTTCACATATCAGATACATTTCCTTTTTTTCCGGTTTTCTCTGTTTGCTGAAGATTTTCTGCTGCGTTTAAGTTAGTGTAAAAAACAGGTTTTTGTTGAGCTGGCTCTCAAACACTGTCATGACATGTTTTCCCCAAATAGATTATAGATAGATTGAAACAACTCACAAGAGGGAAATGGTGAGAATTACAACATCGATGCACACAAGTATTCATGACAACAGGCAGGTGTCATATCTTAACCATACCAGTTTCTGGAAGAGGTCGCCCACACACTGCTGTTGGCCCCAGTCCTGGATTCGAGGCAGCAGAGCATCATAGAAGTCCTTGTGGATCTCATGAAGCTCTGGCACTTTGAAGAAGATGGTCTCTATCTGCTGTATGGTCAGCATTGGTTGGGAGGTTGTGGCTGCGGCCCTCAGAGGTTTCATGGGCTGAATAAATAATCACAGTCAACATGGAGGATACAGCGACCGAATGTTCAGTATGAAACAATAAACAATGAGTAATTCAGGCTTATCTTCAACAGTAAACATGTACACAGCTAAAACAACAACTGCCTCGTGTTAGCAGATTATTTCACTCGTTTAAAAAAGAACAATATTCATGTAACGAGTAAAAAGATTAGGGCTTTAACTCTCACTGAGCAGAAGCCACTGTGACCATAGGTGGCGATAACAGGATAATGGTTAATGCTAAAATGTGGTGTAACAATAGCACTGAGACCTCTTTTACAGCAGCCATTTTGGCATGACATAGCAGGGTCAACACAGGTGTTTAAAATGATACTAATTAAGATTCAATTCCATTTATTTCAGCAGAGACTTTCTTTTTGAGCACAACATGCAGCACAGCATCACCCTGACTCTGTCTGACCCGAATAGAACCGAACCTTAATAAGTATCACTGCTAACACCTGTGTTTATCAAAACTTTGCTGCTAACAGTAGCTAATGTGAGATAACACACGTCTTACCAGACGCACACTGTACAGTAGCTGTAAAACACACAAGTGTAGGGCAGGGTGTGTTTTATTTCTTGTATTTATTACTTACTAAGAATGTGTTATTTCTTCTTTCCAACTTTAGATATTTTAACAGTAGCAGCAATGTCTGTTATACGACGATATCTGGCAAACGTTTGCTAACATTAAGCTGCTACATGTCTGTGAAAAAGTCACAATTTTATTCTGTTTCTTTCTTTTATTCTATTTTATATTTTATATTTCATATTATATATATATATATATATATTATATATAGATAATATATAGAGAGTATATATATATATTATATATATATATATAATACTTTATTGACAGTCTGTCTAAGTCTAAGATCTTTCAAAAAAAGTCATAAAAAAAAACTTTAAAATGAACAAGGCTATGTTTTATTCAGAATATTTACCACTTTCCATTTGTGAAAAATTTCTCACTTAGGATATATACAACACACAAGCTTTAAAAAAAAAAAAGGCGAACTCCATATGACCATTTTAATGACTGTGTATTTTTGTCTTCACTTCACTTGCAACCAATCTTGTTGGTTGTAGTGTGTGCGTGTGTGTGTGTGTGTTGTACGTTACACGTACTATCAGCAGGGCCTCCAGGTGGCTGAGGTAGGCCTCCTCACTGGCCAGGATTCCTGACAGAACCCACTTCCTCATCTCCAGCCCCTTCTCCTGATCCAGCTCCACCTGACACAAACATGGAGGAGAAGGAAAACAACTGTCAAACATGAAGAGAAGACACTCTCCAGCACAAATGGGCTTATGATAACAATATATGTACGTATATTAATATGTAAACCATAAATGGGTTTGGTCTGTAATAACCCTCTCACACAACTCTACAAACTCCTAGCTGCAGATACTGTTGTCATGGGATTAGGGACAGACCAGCTTTGATTAAACTCTGTAGGAGTTTTGCATTCCAAGAGGCCTATACCAGAGACTCCTAGCATTGTGAGGAAGACAAATGTGTTTCTAGTCCAGGCGTTGTTATTCCAAACTGGTATGCTATAAAGAAGCAGTCAGTACGAAATTCACTGGAGCACTGAGAAGGGTTGTATCAAACTCTGCCATTATACTGGCCAGATTTTTAAAAACCGGTATGCTGAGTGTGTGTGTCCCCTCCCCCGCCACACACACACACTTCCCAGTCCTCCACCATAACTTTGCAGATCACCAAGTGTACACATCAGAGGATGAGAATACCACAGATAGGATAGGAACAGAGCAGAGGGGGAGGGGAGCTGGGTCTCTTTTTAACATCTGTTCACCCACAGAATGTTTGCTGGGCAAGTATGGTGTTTTTCAGCAACGCTCTGCTTCATACTGCGCATCGCACCATCTGGAATTCAATGGCAATGAATGAAAGGAAGTTTTTCTGTAGTTTTCTGAAGGGTACTACAAATGTAGTTCAGCAAAAGAACAGCTGTATACTGTCTCTATGGTTCTCCAGGAGAAAATAGTCTTGTGGATTAGATGATACAGCTGCAGAAAGGCTGGGTTTGGAAGTTGTGCGCATTTATCAGGCAGGGAGGGTCTAATGACATATGCTATAAGGATGCACTATGGGAAATGTAGGATTCAGTGTTTTTATAGCTTATCCTAACTAAAAGTCAAAACATCTGTTCTCCTTTTAACCGTTCTTTTATTTATTCTGTCTTTTGCAACTTTCTCCAAATTTGTGGAAGTGGAAACTGTGAGTTTCTTGTGGGAGTGAGCTCCAACAAGAAATGTAATTATTTCTTTTAATTTGCACATGATTTAACTGGTCAGGATGAGGATTTAATCCAGCAAACATCTACTCACGTGTCAGCCTCTTTAAAAGTGTGTATGTTACATTACTGATCTCTGGTCGGATTTTAAAGGAGAACTGGTGTTTTTTTTTAATAGCACAAAACATGAGGGGGGAGCTCTTCTTTCAGAGTCAACCAACAAAAATAGAGTATCTAGGTGTGTCCAGTTCTTTTAATGTACACCATGCAGGAGGAAAATAATGTATAACTCTCTAGAGAATTGGTGTAATTACATCAAACACTTGCACTACGACTGGCATAGGACAGAGGTGACAAATCTTTTCGCCTTTGGTGCCATTTCTTCAAAATAATTACATTAAGGAACAAGAATAACTTGACCTGAAATGTACAAATGTCCTGCCTTTGTTTTAAAAACAGCACACAGACAGTAGAAGAAGCTTGGCAGACACTGCTACAGCAACTTTTCCTCACAGAATGAGAAGTCAGAGCTGCTAAAAGTGTTGGGTGGTGCGTGGAGAGAGGACAGTGAAGGACAATGCAGTAGCCAGGAAACAAGAGCAGAGCAGCTGGAGGAAGATGAGAGAGCAGCAGCAGCAGCACTGTGGGCTGTGAGACACAGTTAACGTGAGACATGCTGGTGGAAGTTGACCCAGTAACATTACCGACAGCGTGGACTCCAGAGATCCGGTGAAGGATAGAGGATCGTGGCGAGGCTGGTGCTCTTCCGAGTGCTCCAGGTCGTAGCCATATGATGGAGGGGTCTCATTGTAGGGAGCCTCTGTCAGAAACAAAGGACAATAGTCACATGGTGTGTCATTAAATTGTTAAGTCTTGTAGTAAACACGGAGAAACACCATGTCAAATGAGGCAAACTGTGTCATAATACTGGGTCAATGGAGTGGGTGTGGCTAACAAAGCTATTGCGGAACTGATAGCAGGAGGTTGTTAAGATGCCAGAGCCTTTTCACAGCTCACTTCAGTGTTATCATGGTGATATGATAAATCAAACAGAAACTGAGATCCAATAAAATAACCTGGTAATACATGCTGCTATCTTGTAAATTATAAAACCTGTTGACACGTCAGAGAGGTGTACTACTTCACAGTAGCTTTAAAACAGTACTTGTTGCTGGACTGGATTCAAGTCTGGATCTCTAAATAGACAGAGCAGGCCTGAAGCCCCAAAAGCAATTGCCTTGTTGCATTTCATAAAGTACAATTGCTTTGGGAATATGGGTCTGAAATGAGTAATGAAATGATGTCTTAAAGCTACATATATTCATATTTTCTATATAGATAATAGTTTGAATGGCTATTTGTAATGTCAAAGGAGTTTTAGCATCTTTCAGCTTGTTGTTTTGATTCATGGCCCGCAACCATATTGTTTTGCTCCTGTCTCATGGCTCTCATCAACCTTGTTTCCAGCCACAGTAGGCAGCTGTTTTTCAGTGAAGAAGCTCTCATAAACCCACTGTAGACTACCTACTTAGCTCCAAACGTCACACAGAGTGTTAGCGAATATAGTAGTGAAGCATTTAGCAGCAAAAGAGGACGATATTTCCCTCAGGAGAGACTAAAACAAAGCTAAAAGAGAGTGAATATTGGACTATTAGACACAAACATGACTCCAATTAAAAGTTAATGTCGTTGCTGTGTCTGCTGCTTGTGTAAATCTAAAGCTAGATTGAAACCTTAATAAACCTGTGACTTCCACAAATCTACCACACAGCCTGTTGGCAGTCACAGAGGGGGCCTTGTGCCAGGCAGGTAGATAATCCTGGAAAACTGCAGAGGCTAATGCCAGCCTTATTGCGCAGTGTGTCTCAGGATCACAGAGAATCTGAAAGACACTGTTGTAACCTGGTAGAATATTCACAGTTCTTCCAGACAATCAGAAAAATGTTGGTTCTGGTTCAGTTTTACATCAGGCTGACAGCGAGGATGTGTCAGAAACTAGTGTAACAAGTCAGAAATATATGTTGCGCTAGTCATCCCTGTGATTTGAGATGTTTGAAGATGAAGATGAGGATCAACAGGCTCTGTATCCTGCAATTACTGTCAGCCACCCCTGACTCACCAGCACTTATCATCATTATTATCATCATTATCGCTGTCAAGCATGTGGCGGCTGGCATATGCAGAATGACGATCTCGAACAGCAGTAATAAAATATAAAGCAGACGAGTCTAGCAAAGTGGGCTAGGGTATGTTAAGAGAAGGCTACAAAACTGGTTCACCATGGCTTGAAAACAGGAAAGAGAGGATTCCGGATACTGGGGGAAGATCAAGCCGAGTCACCCTGGAGAGGTCTGGAAGACAGACGGCTGACATCCACAGAGGCCGTGACAAAGGACTCAAACAAACACACTGGGCCGAGCAGAAAGGCAGAGAGCTGTATTGACTGCTCGAGGAAGAGACTTCTCCCGGCCAAACAGCCTCAGAGCACAGGGGAAGTCCAAGTGAAAGGCCACTCTGTGTTCCAGTGAGATTATACATCACACATCCTCTCTCTTAAACTATCTCCTTCCAGGGGAACAGGCAGAGACTGTAAAAACACTACAAACACGAATGAGTTAAAGGAGGATTTGAATGTGTTCTAAAGTCTGAAATACTGAGCCATTTGTGTCTTTTCTAGGAACTTTGTTAAATAAATGAGGCTTGTTTGGCCGTGGTAAGTGTGAGAAAGTAGACATCACAATAGATGTCATAGTGTTCACAGAAACCGCTTCTGAGGAAGTGTCCAGGCAGGTCTGTCCGGAAAATTCAGCAATTCATCTGCTTCAGAGCGGAAACAGGCTTTCTGCACAAGGTCATCTTTTCACAAACAGCTCCCACTCCTAACACACACACACACACACACACACACACACAACACACACACACACACACACACACACAGAAAAATGCACCCAATAATTCTTTTAAAAATCTGAAGCATAATAAACTATACTGAAATATTGTTAAAAAAACAACAACAACAAAAACAGCAACTTTCCCTGGATTTTTTATTGTGATTCAAGCTACAGGAAAGGAAAGTTTTTTCTAACCAGAAGACAGGCAGGGCCACAGACACAGACAGCGAGGTCACAGGCAGAACTTCACCCAGCTAAAAGTTTTTGACTGACCATCAACCAAATTCTGTTTCTGGAGTAGTTTAAAAAGATCACAAAAATGTTACTGTGAAATAACATCAAATAATGTTTTTTTTTTTTTGTAAATTTGTTCCCCCATGTCTCTTTTAATTCATTTATTTACTCTAACTTCAGAATGAGGCTTTTTTACTAATATATTAGTACAATATACAATGATATATCATTAAATCCCCCATATTCTAAGAAATATTAATGAGCATAAGCCATCAGTTGGTGTCCTCAACGCTAGCGACAGCTGCTAAATTTCAATCAAAAAAATATTTTTAAATCATATAATAAGCATCCATATCTGTGCTGCAATTATTATGTGCCAACACATGTATACACATAACATACTGATAGAGATATACACTAACCGGCCACCTCATAAGGTACACTTGGGTACAATCCAATGTGATGGAACACAACAACTCACAACAAGAATTTTACTTTTGACTTTGTAAAAGTAGAATCTATGGCAGAGTTGTTGGGTTGGATCACATTGTGTAAGTGTACCTAATGAAGTGGCCAGTCGGTCTACATAATGAGCCTTGATTATCTCCATTATTCTGTCAGAGAAGTGTGAAATAGTTCTCCATAGCACAGTGTTGATACTACACATCGGAGATGACAGAGAAAAAACAATGTGCAGTAACTGAACACAGCCAGTAAAACAAAATATCACACAGTGGGATGGGGGGTGTCAAAGTAATCCTGGCAGTCTGACAGTATGTCCTCGCTGTCCCATACCCAGCTTGCTGCAGCTTAAAGTGGTTTCAACTGTGCAATAGAGCTGTAATAAATACATTCTAATGACATTATATAAGATTGCTGAGCCAAACAGCTGCGGTTGTGAGTGATGTGGATCAGAGAGAAGCCGGTTTTGGACCATCTCCCAGCTCTAATTCTGTTTTTCAAGAACAACATTTATATTGTAGATTTTAGTTGGACTCATCCTTGAATACACAATACACAGAGCCTTCGCTTTCCCACACTACCACACTTAACACCCCAACTAAAAATAGAACTCAAGGATATATAAGGACTCAGCCAAACAACTGGTGCCTAACTCTCCAGTGCACATCTGGAGAATAATCAGTCATCATGAAACACTTTTCCTTCCTCCAGCATGCAGACAGGAGCCACGTTCAGAAGACAAGAAGGCCATGGTAGAACACAGGGGACATGTCGATTGTCCTCATGATGACAAAACAAAGACACATTCAAAGCTTTAATCCTAATCCAAAGAGATGAACTATGATAAACAAGCAGTGAGGGAGTGACAGATGTGCAGCTAAGACACAGCATCAGAGATTCACTATCACTAATCGTGTCTGACTTCAAGATCAACAGGAGGCACTTTCCCTTGAGACGTGCTTATGAATATTTTTCTGTTTTTACATTAACAATGTTTTACAAATGTACAGTCATCATTGGGTGGCATGGACATGAAAACACAGCGTTTTCACAGCAGGACATTTAAATATGGGGAAGTTTGAGTTTGCTATTGGTTCTGGAAATAACCAAAATGCGGAAGTTAAAATTAGAGAAACAAGCTTTGGATCCTACTCAGCCTATCTGGACCACAATTTAACTTATCGCTTAAAAAGTACCAAAAATAAAAGAACAGTTCTATTTGACTGATGGGAAGAGTTCAGACAGCAGTTCCTAAAAATACAAATCAACGAGCAAAGAGGTCTATTGATTCATCCCAGAAAGAAACAGAACCAGAATAGTAGCATCGATAATTCCCCATTTCAGAACTGGGAGAAGGCACTGTGTTCTTGGGCAAAATGCTGAACTCCATATCACTCCCAACAGCTGTGCCAAAGAATGTACAGTGTATGCATGATGTCACCCACAGGTTTCTTAAGAGCTGTTGAGAAGCGTTCAAGAAACTGCAGGTTTTGGGACATTTGCATACGTACTATGTACATATAATAACATTACACAGTCCATACATTGTCTTTGTTCGGTATCTCTTATATTTTTTGGATTTATGGATGTGGCACGTAAGTTAGATTTGTGCAGTAGATGTGATTCAACGAATTCTGTAGTAATATGAGGTGTAATAAAGGTTTATTAAAATGATATTACAGATATCATATGTAAGATGTATATTGTAAATATGTTTATATAATTTTCAATATTTCTGTACTCTGTTTATGGCTCCTTTTCTCCATTATTGCAGTAGGTTATACCCTAAAGAGAAAATAAAGAAAACATTCATTCGCCTAGTTATTGGCTCTCTGTAAAGGCGAGCACTGAGTTCTGATCGGACTCTCCAAAGCGATCTGAACTATCCAATCACCACACAACATTATTTTTCAGCTGCCCAGCTCGCATTGACTGTTTACCGATCAGTATGTTTAAATAGCTCAAGGGAGACAGACCTCCGCTTGCAATCTGACAAAGAGAGGGAATCAGAACATATTGACCATCCACAGAAAGATCAGCCAGCTTATTGACAGAATGATGCAGCTCATAAATGGCTGGAAATGAGATTCAAGTATCAATAACTTAGCCAAAAACAAAAAGGTACAATGACGGACAGCCTTCCTGTCGCCTCTCTAATGGGTGTATAGATCTGGAGAGAAAAGTTGCACCTTTGGGGGAAAAAAAAGCAGCAGAAGATGCCAATGTGAGATGTTGTTAAAAGCTTAGCACCACTTTATGGCTCCAGCAAATGGATACTCCTCCAGACTGTGTAGTCACTGGGGAAACAGTGCTGGCAGAGAGAGCAAACAGAGAGGAACAGGCTGAAGGGTGATGCTTTTTCAGAAGTGGTGACCCGGCCTGTGGCCCTTGTAATTTTCCCCACCTCATGGCAAGTGGAAAAATCCCGATACATTTATCTGTAATGCACTTCACAATCACTCTTAGGTAATATTTAGGTCTACAGGCTACAAAGAGTTTACTTGAATCTTCAACACTGCTGAGGAGGGGGCTCTTTGTCCGTTACTGATCTGCCCAGTGCCACTTCTTGGCAATCCTGTCATTACAGTGGGTTTTTTTCACCATGTTAATGAGGCATTCCAGGAAATTTAAGTTACAGTTGGATGACTTGCAAGAGACAGATTAGGAACAACTGAATACCCCTCACCTCCCGCACTCATTTCAAGCAGGATGGAGAAACTACAGTGGATACAGAACTCATGTAAAAAACCAAAGGTCCTATTTAGAGCCAGTGTTTGGTTTGTCTCCTCTGGGCTGCTGTAGAAACATGGAGGTTCAACATGGTGGATTCAATGGAAGAGGACCCGCTCCCTCTGTGGTAGGTAAGGTAAAATAAACATAAAAATCCTGATTTAGAGGTGATTATACACTCATGAAAACATAATTATGGATATTATATTTAATTTCTGGCAATAGATCAGTATGGGTCAGTATGAGATATCCCATAATCCAGCTCCATAGCTTATTTTATCTATGCTTCGTTGACTGACAAACACTGACATGTTAGCGGCTCAGTGTGGCTGTACTAGGAAAAGCGGTGCTTTTAGCTAAATGCTAATTATTAATTAAGCATGCTAATGTGCAATGAACTCAAAAGACACAGACGAGGGTGATGGAAAGGTCATCAGTTTTGTAGATATTTGGTTATAAACCAAAAATATTATATAAATGTTACCAATATTAACAAATGTTTCACATGCTGGCAGTAGTACATTTTCAGACTTCCCCTTTAACCTTGAAATGTAACCCGGAGCATCTGTTATTGCAAATGCAGACACCAGCTGTGTGTTTTGGCAAAAAAACATTAGCCAACACATCATCATCACATCCTGGGCCATATGAAGTGTCTGCTGGATTGGGAGGTCCTTTAAACCACAGGCAGCGAGGCCCACCAGCATTCGCCTCTGATCTGTTGTAGGGCAGCCTAAAATTAGTGCCACTCATTGAGCAGTGTGGGTCAGAACTGGGCCGCCCAGCCCAGCAAACCTACTAATCAGCATGTTGAAATAGCTCAGGGTGGTCAGACTACTGTTTGTAATGTGCTGCATAATCAAAGAATCAAATAATTGTTCCAGTCTGTGTGAATAAACAGACAATGGTGTACATGCACACATACATGGCTATACACAGATTAGCTTTATAAGGGAATAACAGCACATCTGATATATTATATGAAGTATTTGGTACTATTAAACTACTATTTTATCTGAGAATTATTCAGATCTCACTTGTTTTAAAAAGTCATTAATGCTGGAAGCTGGCAGGTCTTTAGCTGCATAGCCCTAAGTTTGTGGTTTATAACACAAATATAGTGCTGACGATGCTGAGAGATGTCCCAAGCCACATAGAAAATGACAGTGACCTCCAGGTGTGATCAAATATTCATTTGCATGTCTGAATAGGATTAAATATTAGTGACCAGACATCACCTGATGTGCTTTGATGTGATTTGCTCAACATTAATCTGCCTGGCAACACAGGTTCTGCACACGTTTGCAAGTTGTTAAAAACTAACCGTGTCTAGGCTCAGTGTAGAACGACTCAAATAATAAGATTTAGAAATGATTTGCTTCATTTTGCTGAATTACAAAATTTACATGACGAAAAGCAATCATTCTCAACAGATGACTGATGATGTCATCAGGGTTATCTGGGCTTGAGCACTATGACTTTATAAAAGGAAGCATGTATTACAAGTTGGAAGCACTGGAGTTTGGTTTAACCCTTCTTTGTCAAGTGGTATAATGTGTGAGAAAATAAACCCCTGATGTCATAGTGATGTCATCGGGGTAATTGGCGTGGGCTTGGAGACTACAGGTTTATAACAGGACGCTTGCGTTACAAATTGGGGGCATAGAGTTTGAAAAACATGGGAGTCTACCAGGCAGACAGGGTCTAATTATGTGACAATACTGAGCTGCATTATGGGAATTGTAGGGCTTGACTAAAAGTAGGATACCTCAGCCGCCACTGCTTCAGTTTTGAGTATTCTTTTATTAAATCTGTCTCGCTCATCTCTAACTTTATGAAAGTGCAAAAATAAATCACTGGACTGCTCCTTTCAATGGTTAAATACACTTAAGTATACTTAGTGTTCAAATTCACCTGTTGTTGAATCATTTACTTTCTCAATTTACTCACACATTTTCTCTAAAACAAACTCTAACCAGTAACACAACAAGCTCCATGGGTCAGGCTGTACTGAGAGAGGTGAACTCATACAAAACTTAACATTTTATTAGCCGTTTCCCCCCACACCCCACAAGCAGCTGAGACATTCTATAAACACTTTGCCTGCCAGCCAGCAGCACAGAGGGCCCTTTGAGTGGGACCAGGGAGGGGAGCTGAGACTGCAGGGCCGGAGGGCTGAGGCCAAGCACGAGGGAGGATCGCTGAGCTGGGAAGGGCCCGCAGCCTCATAAACATGCCAAAGATTTTTTTTTTCTGTTAAGGTTTATCTATGAAAACATGCATGTTAGTATGCAACTAGATGAGCTATGAGTACAATCTAGTGTGATCGTTCTTGCATTCTTTCTAAGCAAGTGTTTTTGATCTGTTTTTCTGATAGATGGGAACAAAAAGACCATTCATGGCTTTTACTGCGAGAGCAGCTGGCGATGCCTGGCCTGGTGTACTCACGGCCTGCTAGCTTTTGACCACTTTACCCAGTACACTGCACAGAAGAACAGGTGTCTTACTTACACACACATACAGTACACACACACACACAGGGGCAAGCTTGGCTGCCCTCAAGAGCTGCCAGCACTTCCTCTTGTAGGGCTACATTTACTCTAGGAAAGGGTGAGGCTGAATTCTTTAGCTTCCTTAACCACTAAACCTCAGATGTTGATATCCAGGTACAATGATAGGCCTGTCCAGGCTTCCTAGAGGGACCTCAAATATTCATGAATCTGCAATTAACTGGGACCTGCACTGGTGTGACTCCTGCTGAAGCAGCAACCTCTATGCTGAGGCCAACACATTCAGACAGACACTTTGTATTAATGTCAAAGACCTGTCCACCTACAGAAAATGTGCCATATCTTGACCAAAGCAGGCTCAGCTAAATGCATCTTAAAAAGACAAAATCCTGATTCCTATTCAACTAATAGTGAGATTTATTATTTCCCTTTTGGCTGACATCTTCCTCTATAACTTCTCACTGTAATACATAAACCCAGAGACAGTCTACAAACACAGACAGCTTCCTCGGCCACAGCAGAAAGCTGTCAGTGTTGATGATGATAATTAATTATGGCAAAATAGACCCATCGGAGAGTTGGCCTCCTTAAAAGCCCACAGCTAATCAGCAGCTCTTCACAGCTACGCTTAACAAATGGCCTAGAAAACCAGAAACCAGGAGACAACACTTATTCTTCTATTCATAGGAAAAAGTCCCCTGTGATGAGTCAGTTTTAGACCAGCCGTTTCACAAAGATTTCATAGAGCCGATGGAGCCATGTAGCAGCAGGTTTGTTTGTGTCAGTTAGGAGGTGTTTCTAACGGTAAGATGGCCATTTTTCCAGGCAGAGACAGACTGCCACTATGCCATGAACTAAAACACTCACACAACAGCTGCAGCGACCGCGTCAATTCTCTGTCTGCAGTGTTCACATGTTCCATGGTCCAAATCTTACACTCCAGAAAGCCTAATTTAGGTATAACCACTGACTTGTGTCTTACACTGTACAGTTTAAGAAGCCGTGCAGCTGAACGGTTACACAATGCTCCACTAACTTGAGCACAAAGCGTCTTTACTCTGAGATTAAGTCAGCTTTACTGGGCCAGTTTAATAGATTTGAGTGAATGCCGCAGTGCTTGATAATAAATACAACAAAAAAGAAAAACTTTCCAACTGCTCCCTAAAAAAAGTCACTAACCACAAGAAAGACTGGTTTATTGCAAAAACTTGCCACAATGAGGCTCCCTGCCCCGAGGCCTAATCCAGCAACGTGCACAGTAATGTTATTACATCAGAAAGTAAATCCAGACTTCTGGTAATCCACAAAGCAAAAGGTCCACATGATGCAGCTGTGCCATTATATCAGCAACAAGTCTGCTCGGGACATAAAGCTGCAGCTCAGGCTCTGCAAGCATGGCGGCTTTAAACAGGGTGTCAGCACAGGGTACATTCAAGGTTCAGCGTGTGAAATTTAGGCAGCTCTGATTACAGAATATGGCAGAAATGGAATATCCATAACTGGTTTCAATTTCATTTCATTTATATAACGCTGACCCCAGCCTTTTTTCCCCTTTTCGATCGAGGCACAACCAACATGTGAGAGGTGAGAGGTTCTGAGATATATTTAGGGATGAGATTTATAGACAATTAGGCAGATTTTGAAATTTATCCTGACATGAACAGGCAGCTAGAAAAGGGGTGATGTTGTCTCGTCGTGATCTATGTATTCATTCATTATTCACTTAAAATAAGAATTGTTTGGGTTTACTTCCTGGTTACGTGGTGCACTAATTATGCACAATAGTTCCCACTCGGCCCATAGACTTGTGACATCACAGATTTTTAAAATCGCTTTTCTCAGATCAAGGAAGGTTTTACAAATATAAAACCTCTATGGATGTCCTGTCAACAGTTTTACAGATGCCTCTCTAATAATGGTGGTCTAATGAGAAAATGTTTCTGGGCCACTGCAATACTGTAGCCAAGTACTGTAGCCACTGGGAAAAATTGGAAGCATGGCTGGGCAGTGACACTGTATCCAATTCTTATTATACATCCATGGTCCTCTTCCACAGTGTGGCCTTTTGCTTTTTGTCACATTTTGCGGCCACCATAGCCTCTCCTTCGCAGTAGGAAGGAGAGGATGACCCGAGGGATTTGCAGTCCACAGTCATGCTGCTAGATGCTAAATGCTAAATGCTTCACATTGGTCCTTTAAAAGGGGAACTCCACTGATTTTACACTTAAAAGGTCAGTTTACTTGCCATGGAATCTACTATAGTGGCTGTTTAATGAGCAAGAAAATCAGTCTTGATTATAATAACACATAAAACACATCTATAATCCACTTATTAGCTTCTGTTAGAACTCCAAAGATGGAGTTTAGTGGACTTAAGTTAATTTAATATTGATTCCTATATCTAGAAGGGAGAAATGTCATAGTGATGTCATCAAGGTTAGTGGGTTGGACTTTGCGACTATATATGTATCAGATCATCAGCCTGCAAACTGCAGGAGCCTGAAAGATGTAAGCAGTCAACAGAAAAGTTAGATATCGGTTGCATTATGGGAAATGTAGGATCCAGTGTTTTTGGGCTAAAAGTTAGGATATCTCAGCCTTATGGTGCTACACTAAATCATTGGAGTGCAGTTTTAATATCATTCAAGTGAAAGCAGTTTATCTCCTTGTCATAAATGTATTTAGTCTTTGGAAACTGTGACTCTGCTCTTGGTTGTTTTCCTGCATAATGAAAGAAGGAGCTCTGAGTGCGACAATAAACACATCCTGACAATATGTTAACAATACTGTAAGATGAATGACATGGGCTGAATGGATTTCAGTCATCCAAGCAACATGCTAGCTTACACTTTATGCTGATTATAAGACTATCTGTTTGTTGGTCACATGCTTTGTGTCAAACAGCTTTTCGACTGTACCTCCTTATATAACAACACACTGTTCTCTGCTCATCTGCTTAATCTGTCCCACAGTGGATAACACTTTTTCTTTTTTTTTTTGGTGATGTGAGGGAGGGTCCAGCTCCAATCCTAACACTCTGCTCTCCATCCCCAATCCCTGTTTGGCCTCGACCAGCAACAATATGTGTCCTCGTGTGTCATTCACTTTGACAAACACTCCCATAGAGGAACAATCACTCCCGTCTCTCCTTGGCATTACCAAGTTACCCAGACCACTCTCCTTATCCCACTTAACATTGTTATATTGTTAACATGTCAATACTCGTGCTCAATGAATGATTCTCCTATTGTGTTCACACATAACAACAGGAAACACTGATGGCGGGCGCTTTGATTGGAAGCCAAACAGCACACTTTAAGTCCCTCGATCCACTTTTTTTGAGTGAGTTGTCAGGGCTTTTTTTTTTTTCGCCCTGACCCGCCTCCCGTAACAAAGAACCTCCCTAAATTTATCACGCTACACAAACCCCTTTAAGTTAATTACTCTCCACCGAGCACAACAACACTGATGCTTGATGACACGAAAACACTCAGGGTGGACAGGGCTGAGTGACTGGGAAGCCCGGGGGCAGCCTCTGTCTCGGTCAGAGTAGCTCTGTGAGAGTGCTGCAGCACTCAGTGGGCAAAGAGCAGAAGGGAGCGCAAAAGAGAGGGCAGGACTGCTTACAAAAGGTAAAGAAAACACTCCAGGGTTACTGTTTAGAGTCCATGCATGTAAAGGCCATCTTGTCAAATCCACCCCCTTCATGGCAGACTGACTTCTTACAGGCTCCAACCTGGTGAAAACCTGTTTGTCCTCTCTGGTAGGAAGGCAAATCACGCCTGACACACACACACACACACGCACACATTATGGATAGTTGGGAAGAGAGAAAATAAAATCCTCGTTAACAGGATGGGAAGACGAATACTATCAAATCTGGCCTCGTTTTTTTCTAGGACACATCAGCCATATTAGCTCTCATCCACTCAAGTAAACCCTCAAAAATAGCAAAAACAAGCAAGAAATGTGTTTGAAAAAATGAAGTGCATCATAATCCTGGCTCCAGAAAACATTTTAACATGGATATAGTGTTTCGGGTCAAAATAAAAAAAGACCACATGTGCATTTTACTCATCAGTGACTTATTCTTGGTGAAGTCCAGCCATGGCGAGCACTCAGTCATCTTTCATACAGTGATTATAGGGACCCTTTAATGTGCTTCTTACTACTTTATCATCTCTATCCATTAGAGTACTTTTCTGTGTCTAATCCTGAAAACTTTTTAGGAACACGCATGTATGTGTGTGTGTGTGTGTGTGTGTGTGTGTGTGTGTGTGTGTGTGTGTGTGTGTGTGTGTGTGTGTGTGTGTGTGTGCAGTGTGTCTCAAGAACCTACCCAGATCTCCCTGAAGGCTGTTGTCATGAGAGGTCCTGCTGGATGTGGTGGAGTCCCCATCACTGGGCCAGATCTGGCCCCTGATAATAGAGGCCTCAGACACCATCGCTCTCTGCTTCAGACATTTCTGAGACAGTGGTGTGGGTGGGCTGCTGCTGTCAAAGGAGTGCTGGGAAGGTGAGCGGCTTTTCTCCCTGTACATCTGATAGGTGGTGGGGCTGGGAGACACATGGCTGGACTGGCCCGAGGAGAAGTCCTCCTCGCTGGATGTTAAGTTCTCGTTGGAGCTGCAGTCTGGTGTGTAGCCTCCTCCCACATCGTCAAAGCTGCCGGGAGAGTAGGAGCGCCTCGGCCAGGTGAGGTGAGCGTCCTCCTCTATGCTGTGGTCCCTAATGTGGATGATTCGAGTGTCCCCGTCAGCCATCATTCCTCCAACATACACACTGGTGTATGGCTGGCACTCTGCTGGCTGCCGCTCAGACTTTCCCCCGGTGGAACGGATCACATTGTCTTTCAGGAAGTGTGGGTTGGCCTCGGCGTCATCGTATGACCCATTGTAGCTGCAGTTCCCTTCAGTGGACCTGCCTCTCCGAACAGCCTTGTTGATGTCCCCCATGGCGGCCGACAGGTTCCCTGGGAGGGAGTGCAGGGACCTCTTGCGCTCCATCTGCATGGCCTGACAGCCCAAGGTGCTGATCTTGTCCGAGACCTCCCTGTCGTTGACTTTGACCAGCCCTCGCTCGTGATGGTACTCCACATTCACATAGAAAGGTTTCTCAGACGACCCTCTGCCATCTCCGGCTGCATGAGAGCTGTCTCTCCTGATGCGCTCAAAGTTGGATCTCAGAGCTGCCACTGAGCCTGTGCCTAGCGGGAAATCAGGAGCCTCTGAGTCCTGGCGGACGGGTGACACCCCACCCTTCTGTTTAGCCGGGGATGCACCATCCACCTCTCCCTCTGGATGTGGTTTACACCTTGCTGTCTTTCCAGGCCCTCTCAGTGGGTGCTCCTCCACTGCTGTCTCGTCCGTGTGGGACCTCTGGTTGTCTGGGATAGTGGGCAGGTCTCCGTCATTCATCTGGGGCGTCCTTTTAAATCCCCATCGCTGCCCATCATAAGACTTCCTCTCCTTTGCAAGCAGAGTCTGCAGGTAGATCATCCGGAAACGCTCCTTGTTTACTTCCTTCTCTAAGTGCCTGATAGAAGTCTTGCATTTGTCCAGCTCCTGTTCAATGTCCCCCATTGAGTTCAGGTCCATGCAAGGGGGATCAGACTCTGGGAACTGGGCTCTCCATGCCTCCACAAAGCCCACTGGTTCAACCATTGTTATTACTCTGACATAAACCACTCAATCAACTAACAACACAAGCACACACCTCTAGAGCACAAACTGGATTTAACTGTTTACATGTGAACGCTTCCATGGTGCTAGAGAACAGAGAGGAAAAGTGCTGTCCAGGGTGAGGAGGAAGGATCAACTTTGCAGGGAAGAAAACCTGTTAGTGTACTCACAAAGACATGAACACAATCCTACAGAGGCAGGATCACTGCTCCAATCTCTTTACAGTCCAAGAAATGTGACTTTATCCTGGCTCCTGCACTTGATCTCCCTCTCTGCGTCTCTCCTCGTGGTCGTCTATCCTCTGGAGATCCTCTCTGTGTCTTCCTCTGTGTTTGGTGTCAGACTAACTCGCAGCTCTCTGCTGTTCTGGCTCTCCGGCAGCGTTACGAAAGAGGAGGGGCTACATGGACAGAATCCAAATATTAAAAAAACAACAACAACAAATCAAACGAGGATCAGTCAAAATGCTGTTTTTATGATCCAAAATTGTGATCTCAGGTTACAGCTGATTACGACAAGAGACAGTTCAGCAGAATTCCAGAGGAAATGTCAAAGACGAGACATAACACACTTTGAAGGCAGTCCCACGGTGTGATCCACATGAGAGGTTTGGTGCACAAAGGTGTTGTTTGAGAAGAAAAAAAAAAAAGATGTCCCGACCTTCAAAACAATTCAAACTTAGCCATGATTGTGATCCCTTTCTAACAGAAATCAGCTTCTTTATCATCCCTCCCTCCTGTCCAGCCCTAAATCTAGATCTCTCTCTCTGACACAGCACTCTTTTCCTTTCAGTTACTCTGAGTACACTATGCTTAAATCCTGCTAAAGTTCATTGTGTTGCAACCTGAAGCCGTGCCTCGTGCAGACATCGCCACCTGACGGTTCAAAAGTTCACACTGACACCGCGGTGCGTTCAAGTACAACAACGAGATACTCTCCCTTTACAGCCACATTCTCGACATGTAGCCATTATAAACCAAACAGCAAGTCATTTTATTTTAGCCGTGTTGAACCTGCTTGACATTTAAGTGCGTTCGGAATGAAGGAAAATAAATTAAATAAATAAGAAATAAATTTTTTTTATGATATTTGTTCACCCGCAACAGCAGGTTATATGTGTCTATTTTGCTCAACGTATTATCGACTGTTACGCACACACGGCTGAGTTTCTATAATTTATTTAGCGACTACGCAGTTTGCGCATATTCAGCGCAACATAACTCCAGCTAAGCTACTTCCTGTTAGCAACCAACTCCCGACGCGTTCACGGTTACCATGGGCTTGTTGACAACAAGGCCAGCCAGCAAATGTTGTGAGTTTGTCTTTGTCGTGTGTGAATAATTATTTCAGGTCTGCTTTTAAAGGTTTATTCGCACGTTGTGTTGTTTGTAAGTCGACGACACGGAGCTGAGTTAGTTAGCTAAACGTTAGCAGAGAAGAGGACTCGTTGACTTCCAGCAGACGAGCTTTACGTCGTCCAGCATGAGCGAACAGCTGAAATTCGTCGTTGAACAACTCAACAAAGAGCCTTTTAAGAAAAACCTGAACCTCATCACGTTTGACTCGCTCGAGTCGATGCAGCTGCTGCAGACTTTAAACGATGTTCTGGCTGAAATCGACCCAAAGGTGAGGACACACATCACTGAAAACTGGTTTAAGCATATCAGCCACGTCAAGTGTGTGACATTCACATTGATTCACTGCTACTTCTGTCTTTAGCAAGCTATAGATATCCGTGAAGAACTGCCTGATCAGACCATAAAGAGGACGTGTGCTCTGCTGGGGATGCTGAAGTACAAACCTCCCAGCAACTTCTCTGATGTGTAAGTCATCCGGTGACAGTTTTAATACCTCAATGTTGTGAAGATTTGATCCTATACTATTATTCTGCTCTTTTCTCATGCAGGAGCAGCTTCAGACAAGGTTTGGTGACTGGCAGCAAGCCCGTGGTCCACCACATCCTCCACTGGCTGCTGCAGAGGGTCCCCGAGCTGAAGAAAAGGGCTTATCTGGCTCGCTTTCTAGTCAAACTGGAGATTCCTGCAGAGTTTTTGCAGGACGATGTTATCAACGACACCTATCACCAGGTCGTCGACGTATTAGTCACGTATACATTTCATTTACACACTTTTCAAAAGGCTAACAATCTAAAACACTGTTGTGTGTTGACAGTATGAAGAGCTGGTGGAAGGTTTTAAGTTATATCACAAGGAGTGTGAGAAGCTGAGGACTTCAGGCTTCTCCACAGCAGAAATCAGAAGGGTAACAAACACTATAAGCTTTTCTCCGTATGAAACTGTTTGTCAGTGTGTGAATAATGTAATATTTCACCTCCTGAAAGTTGATATGATGCGCTAAACTAATCTCTCTTTCCTCCAACAACAGGACATTAGTGCTATGGAGGAGGAGAAAGACCAACTAATCAAACGTGTGGACAGGCTGAAGAAGAGGGTAAGGCAGGCTGTTCGCTCTTCAAATACTCCGAAGGCTTTAGGATTCACTGAGGAATGAAAACATGACCCCGCACCTATATTACCAGCTTCTCCAATAGACCTGTCAGGGATCTGACAGGCTGCAAAGCTGTTTTAACAAGGCTGTGAAGTAATGAGGTGTTTATTTAACGACCCTTACGCTCAGTCCCTGCCAAAAGGTGCAACCGGACCCTCTGTCAGAGATGCTTGCTTATTTCTGCTGACCAGGTGGAAGCCTGTGATCAGATATCATTGTCATATTAATGTGTGGATCCACTAGGTGGAGTCAGTGCCCAACCATCAGCGGATGCTGGAACAGGCCAGCCAGCTGCGAGTGGAGAAGGAGAGAGAGGACTCACTGACTCACCAGAAGCAAGAACAGAAGAACCAAGTAAATGCTTCACAGTCACATTTACTCATCGATGTATCATCTCCTGAGATATCATTCCACCAGTTAAACAATATTCTGTCTGCTGTGCTTTGGAGGACTGAAAAGAAACATGAACATGTAGTATCTCAGCTGTTTTTTTCCTCCATTTATCATTAAGTCTTTGCAACACCTCACACTGTAAGAGCTTTAGATTCTTGTTTACTATCAGGGCTGAAACATCAATCCATCATCTCTGACTGCGTATCCTCATCCGGGTGGGGCTGGAGTACACTGTTGACAAGTCACCAGCTCATCACAGGGCACATAGAGAACAAACAACCATTCACACTCACATTCAAACCTATGGCCAATTTAAAGTCACCAGTTAATCTATATGGACACGTGGGAAGAACATGCACACAGCCCCAGCTGAGGTTCAAATCTAGAACCTTCTTTTTTCACTAATTTTATGATGATTAATAGACTAATGATATATGATATGATATCAATGAATCATCATGAAGATTATCTGCAAATTAATTGATAAAGAAAACAATCTCCTGCAAAGTTGCACCCTTTTAGGATCAAGAGACCTATTAAATATTACAAAATTGATCCATCCTGCTGCAAAATTACAGCTTTTTCTGTTGTTACTATAATTTTCTGAATTGTATTTAAACACATTTTCTGAAGTTGCTTGGGAAGAACCAACTTTCAAATTCTTTTATTGAAATATGTTGAAAAGATCGTAGAGAAGATGAATTTGATCATCAAGTAAAGGGATACTTTGGGTTTGTAAGAGGTAGTTATATATCTAACTACAGTGGACAGCGTTTGGTGTGCTCCCAATTTGGAGAAGCAGACAGAAGTACTGGTATGCAAGTCGAGCAAAGAACTGCTGTGGACGGGGTCAGCAGATAAACGTGTTTCATGCCACATAAAGAAGACCCACCTATTTTCTTCGTCTTTGTTTTTTTTAGTCTTTTATTATGAATCCCTTTGGGAAAAAACAAGTGATCTGAAGATATAATCTAGAATGCTGTTGGGGACACATGACGTGCATTGTTCTGACATTTATCAACCAAACTATTTATTAATCAAGATAATAAACAGAAGATTACCCACTAATGAAAGTAGAAAGTCACTCTAAACATGGCCCTGGATGTTAACACTCCCACGCTACCTGCACTAGTAATCATTTTGTGTGTTCAGCTGTTCCAGGCCGAGCAGAGGCTGCAGAGATTGCAGCAGCAGTTGAAGGATTTGCGACAGGCAGCAGCAGATGCCAATCCAGAGAGTGAGTACCCGCGTCCTGCTGTTTCCTCTGCAGGGCACAGCTGGATTGGTAGTTCAAGGACACAGCAGAGTGTTAGGAGGGGGCGTCCCACAGTTAATAGGCCTTCATCTTTTGAGATCCTCTAGTTGTACTGATTTTGAAGTGCTATGATAGAGCTTATTTGATGTTGAAATTGTCTCCTTTTGTTTTCATCTGATACTGTTCAGCTAGCTGAGAGATTTACACATTTGCAGTTTCTAAAATGCCAAAGCAATGGAGACAAGGGTGGAGTCGCACAATTAAAGTCGCTTATCACAATTACTCTACGTGTGTCCAAAATAATATTTCAGGGTGCTGTTGTTCAGTCTAAGTAACATTTGAAAGACACACAGGATATTAGCGGCATGTTGATTTGCATGTGTAACTGATATTTACTGTTTCAAAGACATTAAGCTCAAAGTGCTTAAAAGCTCTGTGTCTTTCAGGCTTAATGAAGAGGCTTGAAGAGGAGATCAAGATCAACTCCTACATGGTCTCTGAGAAACTCCCCAAAGAGCTGGAGGGTATGAGGCGTACAGTGCAGTACCTGCACAAAATAGCATCAGAGCCTGCCATGGGCCAGGCCGATCTCCAGGAGCTGGAGGACAAGGTCAGGACCAGGATGTGGCGTTAAATCCTTAAACCTCCATACAGTGTCCTAAATTCTGACGAATGTTCTCTGTAACTGTTTACAGATTAAAGAGGTCGATTCTCAGATCAACCAACTGATTGAGAAGAGGATGATGAGAAACGACCCCATGGACGATAAACTGACCCTTTACAGGCAACAGGTGAGACTACATAGAATGTCTTTCTTCTGTTAGTCTGTTTTGTCTTGGGTGAGCTCTGCTCTACAGGAGCTAACTGTGATGCTGTGTGAGTTATGTTTACGTTTAGTGTTACTCACCAAAAGTAACTGAAGTATTTAAAAATTAAGCACTGAAGCCACTGACAGTGTAAAGAATGGACAGCGTATGCATGACATCATCCGTAGATTTCAGAAGAGCCATTTTGAAGCTCAGAATATGTGACCAATAGATCATTGGCAGACCTGAGACAGACTGAATGACGCCTGGTTGCTCAAACAATCACACAACATCTGTAACAGCACCCACCTGTCATTAAAAGCAGCCATGCTGTTAATCCTGCATAACTTTAAGCCTTAATATCATATGAACAGATGAGTTCTCTGAAAATTCACTCTCAGTACAGTTGTCATGAACGGGGAAACTAGGTATAGAGACCAAAACCTTTTTTTGTACCAGGCTGTAAACATGTTTATTTCTGCTGTGAAGTTGGACATTTTAACATGGGGACTAATGGAGACTGACTTGTTCTGTAGCCAGCCTCGAGTGGACATTCGAGGAAGCCGCTTGATTGAAACATATCTTGGCATGTTACCGCCACCTTATTGATCAATTCAATAGTGTGAAACTATTGGAAGGTCTGTGTGTGGGGACACTTGTGTACATATATGCATGCGCATTACATACAGTAAATAAAACCATTCGTACTAGCTACTAGAAGTCAAAAAGTCAGCAACACAGGAAACCTTTAATTAGGTTCATTCATGTCAATGCATTGATATTTTGGGTTATTTATAAAGTAAAAAAAAAGAGTCTGTTCTCAGTGTACATGCACTGGAGGATTCAAGTTTTCACGTCACACTTGTGTAAGTTGCACATTGGACCACAGCTGGCTCCCAGCCTAGTTTTGGTGAACACGCAGCAAAACATCCAAGTGAAGTGAGTGTAGGGGGTCTTTAGATTTCATTCTAACACATATCTTTTTATACTAGCTGCCTATCTCTTGACCATTTGGTTCCCTCATAACATTGCTATTGCTCAGTTGCATTCACACTTCCACGTTTACAATAATCCCTCAGAAACTCTTCTGTCATGTTTGTAAATCCAGTGTAACGTGACTCTTGCAGGCCTCCATCATCATTCGAAGGAAGGAGTCAAAGGCAGAGGAGCTTCAGGAAGCGAGGGAGGAGCTGGCCGCGGCAGAGAGGGAGCTTAAGCAGAGAACCAACCAGGCACAAACTTCAGATGGGGAAGAGGTCATCCGGGGTGATGAGGTACACTGTTGGAAGTGATTCTTCCAGTCACAGAGTAATGCAATCTCTAAATGTGATCCATCTCTCAGTCTATGTTGATCTTATTAAGTGGACATACAGGATGTCTTGCCTTGTTTCTGGGAAGTTTACTGTCAGGAGTCCAAAAAAAAAAGTATGATTTCTGTATGATTCTCTTCTTGGTGCTCTTCTGCTAACTGCTAACATCTTTATCTAAGTGTGCTCTAGTAGATTTGCAAACCGCAGAAAACACAAGAGGCTATTTCTGTTCTTATCCAAACACAGACGGGCTCACTGTCTAATGTTACTTATCCCTTTTCCTTACTCTCCCCCACATTCCCATGCAGAGCCAGAAATAGAACACAACAGAGAATATCCAGAACAAGGAACTGTACAGGACAAAGTGCCTGAAAGTTGGCCTTTTCCCTAATCTTTAGTGTAATCAACCCCCCTAATTCAAGTCAGCTGGACACATTAAACAGACTTTGGGCATAAAACCTTTGGCTTTATTTATATCCCATGACGAGGATGTACTCCCCCCTTCAGACGCATGGCATGGTCTACTCTGACTATTTGCAGGGAGAGAAAAATTTAAATATTGTTGCACTTAAGTAAGAAAGCCTTTGAGCGTTTACATCTCTGCCTCTGCATACATTACACTTAAAGAGTCGCCTATAAACGGCTCTGTATTAGCAGAGGGATGCTGATAGATGGAGGCTGTGCTGTGACCGTGTGCACTTGTGTGGATGTGAATTTTTTTTTTTATAGCCTGCCGTTTGACGCACATTGATATGAGCTAGGCTCTCTGCCAAGGCAAGAGGGTCCATAGCATGTCTGAAATTCAACAGCTCTCCCTCCTTTGCCGTCAGTCCCAGTGCATGTGTGCCTCCTACTCCAGGGAGGTTGTTCCGATGCTGATCGACCTGACCTCTGACCTGCCTGTGTGGGGTAAAATAGGGAAAACATTTAGCATTGTTAATCTTTGTGATAGAGATTTGAGCATTGCAACAGATTTTAGCATCAATGCATTATTGCTACATTACTTTAAAAGAAGTGAGTCCAGTGCATACAGACTGTGGACATCCGTCTCTGGCCTCTGCAGTGCATTGTAATGGTTTTACAGATTGTCTGGGTTTTTACATCGCACAATACTGACAGTGGGTGTTTTTGCAGCAGAGACAAAACCGATGCTTTCACTGATTCCGGCAGATGATGAGTGAGTGAGAGAGTGAAATATAAGTGGAAAAATTACTTCTAACATGTTTATTCTTTTCAGGGAGGGGAGAGAAAGCAATCATCTGAGTAGAGCAGTGGTGGAAGAGTAGCAAAATACAACATGTTGATGGAAAAAGTTCAGACAAAGGCGATTATAGCAATATATTCCAATTAATTTAAGACTGACTGACATACCTTTTTAAGTCTGACTGAATGAAATGATGAAAGGAGCCTGTTTGTAGAGACAAAGAGGGCCCTTGAGACTAGACATGAATGAAGTTAATGGAAAATGTTTTGTCGAACGCAGCTTATCAGACTCCTCCGTAGTTTCGGGCCACCAGCCATGGTGGAGATGATCACTTTATCAGAGGTATTTTCCATTCTGCTGGTTGTGTGTCATCACATGCCACCCACCAACTGCAGGGTCTCTGTGAGAAGGATGACTACATCTGCTCGTCATTGGTTGGCCAGTAACGTGAAACCACTTTATCAAGCAGCCTCTTCGCACTAGTTAAATTTAGTCTTACTGCAGTCAGGACACTGTCACTGATCTGAGTAACTTTTTTATGAAATATCACAGCGTTCTTTATTGTGGTTAGCCACATTTTATTTTCAAAGAGTTACTCTGCTACTGTGCACAAGGTTCTATACATCTGGCGTATCTCCTGCACCACTCATGCTTCTCTTGACTGTGACTGAGTCAAGTGATGGTGTGATGACTGTGCTGTTGGCCAGTTTAACAGCAGTTGTTTTGGGGACATGCTGTTGGGAACGCTATGCAGTATTATTCTGCTGTGCTAATTCCTCTCTCAGCCATGTCTGCCCTTGATGTCCCAAAATACACAAAGAATAAATGTACACACACACACACACACACACACACACGACACTCACACACATCAAGCTTCACGGATCCCCAAAGGACATGAAGCACATTCTGTGATTTCTGGGGCTGTTCTCTCGTGTCCATGTTCATTTATAGCTGCTCTTCATTGTGGAGGAGTTTCATTGTGTCCCAACAGACAGACAGACAGTCAGACAGACAGTCAGACGGTCAGGGTGGGTGAGTGACTGAACATCCACTTAAAGCAGTTATTCTGCCAGATGAAGCTGTTTGCTAGTGCATTGCTGGCTGTGATTCTGAAAGGATCGAGTGACCGATTCAGATCATGGCATGGCCCCTGCTCACTGCTGTTTGCTAATCCCTTCCCTCCTCTGGCTCAGCCCATTGTCTTCTCCTGTTGCCTTTCACAGTGTCTCAGCTGTGCCGGACACCATGTCTTCAAATAGAAACATGTCTTTCACAAAATTTCCTGAAGAAACGTTGATGTTTTCTTGCTTGTAGCAGGCACGTGAACACCGATTTGAATGACCCAACATTAAAATATATGAAACTTGTATGCTATAATATGTAGGGGAAAGGGGTTAATCTGACTGCAGGTGCTTCAAACTCTACAAATCGTTTTATCATCATTCAGCTTGTTTTGGTTTTACAGTTGTGTGTTGTATGTATGAGACTCTGCAGCAAGCAGCTCTTAAAAACCCACTGTACACTGCCAGCCCTGCACCAACTCTCAGACATACAAAGTTAGCGACTAGCTGCCGAGCATAGTGAAGCATTTAGCAGCTAAATGTGATTTGTGATCGGAAAAAAAAGCACTAGAGCCAAATATTGTGTGAGTGGGTGTAGAGCAAACCAAAGCAGTGACATTTGAAGTTAATGCTGCTCAGTAACTGCTCAAAATAAGCAATAATTTGCTGACATGAACTCACAAAGTTTTGTTTCTGCAACCACAAAATTTCATTTAAAAGCTTTGTTGAGCATTCACTTCTCTTCACAACTAATATCAATGTGTTTTATTGTCTTTAAATTGCTCTTTCCTTGTTCCTCCAAGCTGAAACGCTTGTTAGTGAAACTGCGCAGCAAGGGAACTGTGTACAAGAAGAAACGTCAGGAGATCGCTGAGCTGAAAGCAGAATTCGGAGTTCTGCAACGGACAGAGGAAATTCTCAAGCAGAAACATGAGACCGTCCAACAGAAACTGGTAACTCTTACTAACTCCTGTGTTTAACTTTCATACACTCAGAGCAAAACAAAGGGAGGAAAGGACTGTCTAAATGGGACTTGTTGGTTTTATATTAAGTCTTTTAATATATTTTTATGGAGCTTCATTACACACTGGTAGTACTTCGGTAGAATCTCTAAATGTACTGTAGCATCACTTTAAATGTGTGCTCTACGTGGCCCACAGAAACCCTCCATACTGCCCTCTCTGCCCATAGCATTCATACTGTACCCAACCCCCTCTCCTCCCTGCACTCATGCTGCCATTCCGTATGTGCCGTTTTTACTTGATCTCCCCATTCACGCATTTTGCATTAACAGTGAAGTGGTAGAAGCTTCCTGGAAATGGCCTTACACACTGCTGTGCGGTTCCAGCACCTGACTTGTTGATAGGCTGTCTGACGCAGGCTAAGCTGCTATTTCTGATAGCTGCATCTGCTGCCCCTCCTCTGTCTGCATCCCACACTAGGATTTGTTAAAGCAATGAAAGTTTTCCTTCTGATCACATGTCTAGCTGGTGATGTGTCTGCTCGCCTCTTCACGTGTGAGCCAGATTTTTCAGCTAGATGGATCTTCTATGCATTCTAACACCTTTGTAGTGGATAGAGAGAGTCAAATGAATTATGTGATGAGCCGGGTAGCTCTGTAAATGCAGCTGAAATATGCTGTCCCAGAGTCATTTGTATTGTAAGATCCAAAAAGAACACACTTCAGTTGTTGTCACTGATAGCACACTGAGATTGGGATGACTCCCTTAGATGAATTCATTCTAAGTGTATATGAACATTTGATTTCACTCCTGAATTTGTTCGTGCGGGGATAAGTTACTGTGTGTCTCTGTTGTGTTTTTCAAGCAAACTGTGGAAGCTGAGAAGGGGATCGCTGGCTACAGTAACACTCAGGAGGAGCTGGAGAGAGTGTCGGCCATCAAGAGCGAGCTGGACGAAAAGAAGGGACGCACACTGGATGACATGTCCGAAATGGTAACTTTACCAAAAGGTCATTGGGTTTAATCCACCCTGAAAATTATTTTATTTATTTTTATTTATCTTTTTAATATCATACATATACTAACATTTATTGGACAGTCAAGGTCCTGTGGTATCCCTCACTCTATTGGCGCAGAACAACTTTCTTCCAGGCCATCTCCACAGCAAATTTTGACCTATCCCAGTAGGAAAAACACAGATGGTACTCAATAAAATGAATGACTGATGTATTCTATGTAGCTGCTTTGGTTCCAGGGTCCTTCTGTCATGCATGCTGGCCAATGATGCTGGCTCACTGGGACACTCAAAAGGAACAGAGCCGTTGTCACTGTTATTAATAACACCTGTCCTTGTCCAGCTACGACAAGTGAAAATGGCATATTAACACATGGTGTTAGGTGACCTCGTGTAAGTTCCATCACAACTCTACCCGAGTCGAGTTTTAGCAGAAGTCTACTCAGGCAAAGTCAAAAGGTGTGCAGAGGATTTGATTAAACTCAAAAGTTTGAGTTTAATGTAAATGCTTAACATTATCCCAGCATCATTCACAGCCTCTACCTTATCCATCACCCTGTCATTCTTTTGTGTCAAGGCCCAGAGGGAAGCAGTTGCAACTGATTAGGCCATGCTCCAAGCTGTAGTGAGTTAGTTGATCACCTTGGCAGCTTGTTCATTTGGCAAGCTGCAGAACACTGCTAACGACGGAGTCGAACATCCCCGGCTCCAACCTCAAAGCGAACCTTTACTCTGGAATCTGATTGCGAAGCCATAAAGCTGAAATCTATAATGTTTGAATGAATACTTCCCTAACTGTTCCTAAACCTCTATTCTAGCTTTCACACTCTGTGTCCTCTTCGACTGAGAAGTGTTGCTCAGATTTGTCAGGTTGCTCAAGTCTGGCTCATAATGCTGTCTAATGTCATCATCTCAGTAAATCATTAGTCTCAGACACATTCCCTAGTGTCTTTTCTGCAGACGATAAATGTGCTCATTACAAATTTGACCAAAACATTCTATTTCCTCTACATTTACTGTGCTTGTTGTAAAATTCATCTTGTTTTTGCCTTGACTTTACAGGTAAAGAAATTAAACTCTATGATCGTGGATAAGAAGGCTGCTCTAGCACCAATTATAAAAGAACTGAGATCACTGAGACAACGCTGTCAGGTGAGAATGACATAACACCCCTACTTCAAAGAATCCTCACTATATCAGTGTGAGGCTTCAAAAGCCATGACAAATTATTGTTGTTGACCTTACACACACAACTAAGACATAAAAGAATCCAGACAAGATTTATGAGTTGTTCTGATGGGGGTCAACAGAATCTGTGCACCACTAATCTGCTATAAAAGTGACATAATTAATATGTACAGTATGTAGGATGATGTAGAAATATATGCCAGTGCACAGGATTTTTCCTGAACTATGAATCAGTCCTAAATTTCAAAACAAATGGTGTGATCTTTGCCATGTGCCTGCAAGCCAGTAAGAGTTAACTTGCATTGTGTTTGTGTGCTATCATGGACAGGGTCCATTAAGAATAATTTACGTAGTCCATAAATAAAATGCACAATGGGAAAGCCCCCCATATCGCTGAGCTAATGCGGAGGATTAAATTTTCCAACACGTGTTCCCAGAACCGCTCTTCCATCTTACTGGGTAATGTCTGCTAATGAAGAGCTGCAACAGGAAGACATAAATAGACTTTGTAAGAGCCTGCTGTAAGTTTAACTGCTCAAATGCCAACTGTGATGTTATGTTGATGTGAAACAGAGTGTGATACGAGGTTTGAAAATGGTGTATTCTATGTATTTGTCTGAATTCGTATATGTATGTAATATGTTAAGTCATTTATCACTCAGTTCCTGTGTATGACTGTTTGGATTCCTGTCTCACCAGGAACTGAGCCAGGAATATGAGGAAAAGAAGGCACAGTACGAAAGCTGTACTGCTGGTTTGGAGAGCAACAGATCTAAACTGGAGCAGGTATACAGACAGACATAAGTATTCAACACATCAACATTTCTTTTCATTTGACATATTTCCAATTCCCGTCAAATTTAGACCAGACATCGGACCAACATTCCAATCCATAAAAAAGTGAAAAAAGGGTTAGCCACCAAGGGTTAGCATTTGTTACCGAGCTATCAAACAAGAAACATCTACGATCGGTCGACACAAAAAGATTTCCCAACACCTTTGCAACATCGTTGAGCTACATAGGTGTGGCACTACGTCCCGACAGATTTGTCAACTCCTAAATGCTCCTATAAGTACTGTTGTGGATATTATCCACAAATGGAAGGAGCATCACTTCATCATGAAAGGACCATGAATCTTTTTAGCAACAATATGCAGCATATGTTTGCAAAAAAAGTTTGGAGATGGAAGCATCATGGTAAGGAGCTATATTTTTTTGTCATGATACTGGTAAATAATCAATAGGCAGATAAATGGAGCAATGTATTGGGAGAAGAATATGTTGCCATTCACCTGGGGTGAGACGTGAGCAGGTCACTAATCAAAAACATACTGCAAAGGAGACAGTCTGAGCAAAATAAAGGTCTTGGACTATCGATCATCAGACTTAAACCCAATAGAGAATTTGTGGAAAGAACTGAAGATCAAGATTTACCAGTGGACCCACCTGAATCTGCGGTTAAATTTAAAGACCATCTTGAAGCTGCTTCTCAGCCAAGTATTAAATAAAATTCAGTCGATGTGTTCAATACTTCTTACCTGTGTCATTCCACTTTATTGTACATTTTTAATGTTTTTTTATGGTTTGGAATGGCAAGCATTAATTTCATTGTCGACAATTTCAGTGTATGTTTGTGTATAAATCTCTATTCATGTTCATTCAGGAGGTGAAAGCACTGAGAGAAGAGACATCACAGGATGAAAACAGATATCATTATATTAACTCCATGTCAGAGGCAAGTATTAAAAAGATTGTGGCAGAATAAAACAAACATTTAGCTATTTAACACAGTGGGTGTGTCATCCATCATTATCACTATTTGTTTTACAAGCCAAAATATTAGAATTGACACTCTGAACTTTGAACAGTGACTTGTCCCCACCTGGATGTGGAGGAGTGAACAAAATGTTGCAGCATTTTACATGTGGCCTTCCCCCAAACACCCACTGTGACCGTAATCTCAATCTCTCCGTCTCTGTCCTCCACAGATCATTGAAATGCAAATACAGCGGGCGGCTGAGGAGATGAAGGCCTATGTGTCCTCTGATCCGCAAGAGAGGAAGAAAGCCATCAGGTGAGCATGCTGAGCCAGGCCAGCCAGCTGCTTGCAACATAAATACCCCTTTTACCTCAGGAAGCTCTTGTTACAACACAGTCGGTTAAGCCTTTGTCGCTTTATTCTCTCATACAGCACAGCGAGTTGCAGAAACTCATTACCACACCTCGTGATATCAAGATATGCTGATGCACCACACCTTTTATTTAAAAACACTGGGTGAGATCAGCATTTGAAATTTGCAAAGGGTTGCATTTGAAATATATCTTTGTGCTTCTTTTGTAGGGAAGTGTACATGAAGAACATCGCAGAACAGGAGCTGCTCGGCAAGGTGAGAAAAGTGTGTTAGAAACTGACCTAGCAGATGCCATGAGGCAACACTTGGAAATAAATATTCCTTTATCCTGTCAAGAGAAAAGCAGACAAGGACACTTATTGGTTTACAAGTTTACATAAATGTAGATGGGGAATATTTTTATAATTTGGCCTCTTAATGTTTTGTAATCAGAAGGGCTGCAAACACCGACGAGACTAATCACTCTTTTCCTTTGTGGACTCCAGAAGTTACGTGAGAAGCAGAAGATGGTGAGGGAGAGCCACGCTGCGAACATGGAGCAGATGACAATGTGGTGTGACCTGGAGCAGCTGATGGTGTGCAAGAAGCAGTGCTTCATAAGAGCTCAGAGCCAGGCATCTGTTGGGCAGGTCATACAGGAGGAAGGAAAGGATAGGCTAGTGCTGTGAGGACACATCTAGGCAGGGTCAGCTGCAGGTCCCCTACAGAGCATTCACTACACAGGGTCTAACTTCATATTCTGTACCTTTGTTATGTAAACGGTTACTGGTTTGTTTCATGGTTCACTGGCATTCTTTCCATCCATCTTCTCTGTTACACACTGCCATCCTGTTTCACTTGACAGTATGTATTATGTACCACAACTTAAAGAACCGACACCGAGAGGTGTTGCAGGCCACAGGGATCCACTGTCTCTGCCCCCTTTATACTCCATTTTGGCCCGTCTTTAAGAATACATGTTTAATCAAAGTGTTCAACGATAAGAGCATACAAAGTGGTGCACTTCAGATGTGGTCGCGGTCAACTATTTTTGTCAAGGACTACTATGACCTTGGACAGGGTGTCTTGCCAATTTTGGAAATTACTGGGACCTCCCTTTGCTTTGGAACAGTGCTTGTTTCTTTTCTGTTTACATCACAACAAACACTTTTTCTGTAATAGATCCTTATTTGAAGATAAATTATTTCAACATTTAAGACATGTTTTGTCTATGTATTTCTATTAAATATATTTACTATTCATTTTGAGTTGTCATAAAAGTGAATACCTGCTGTGAGAGAAAATCAAGTAACAGATTTGATGTTGATTATGTTTGCTTCCTTTAAATGGAGTAGCTTAAATGCATGTCACCTTGTGTCATGTTATATATAACAAACAGTTTACAAAAGGAAGTGTGTGCAAATTGTGTGTCTTTATTACTAATCTCCACCTGACATCTGACAGGACCGAACAGTTTTTCATTCCCGTGCTTAAGGTTGATTACTTATTTTTAGCAAGGTAACATGGCACACACTTCTGCCCACATAGACTATGGCTTGAGTGTCTCATATTGTTCCCAACAAATGTCTTCATGGATGTTTCATGACCCCACCCTCCCTCCACAACAGAAACTTAATCTGCTGTTGACAACCAATGTTAGTGGCTCCAGTGCCAAACGGATCAAGTGTGCATTGTAAAAGGCAGCTTCATGTCCAACTGGGCAGTGGCAAGTTATTATTGTTACAGCACCTTGTGCTTCTTGAGGCCTTATTAAGATGTGTTAACAGATGATGCACGCCAGTCCTGTAGAACATCTGACAGTGATATCGCCCCCCCTGAGGGACACAGTAGGAGGGGGGCAGGGGTTGACCTAGTGCCCTCACACTGCCTTTACAGTTCTGCGGATGTAGTTGATTAATCTAGTGTAGTGTGGCTTTATTGATTGTGCCTCACAAATAAGACTTTCTTGCAATATATACTGAGGCACTGGTTGCTTCAGTGTGGCTCATTTTTTGTCCTTAGTGAGTGTTGATCATTTAAACTGTCTGAGATGTTAGCCCATCTTTTTGTTCTCGTCTCTGAGCATGCACACATTCCTGCCAAAGGAAAACACAGCCCCCCTAGTCGAGTGTAAATGAGGTAGTAATACAATAAGACATGAGGATCTGTAATGGGATGCCTGCAGTCAGTGTGAGGGAATGGACTGGTTGCGCAGCATACATTTTGACATGTCCAAGCAGGAATGTCACAGGTATATCAATGATGGCTGCATTCCACTAAGAAGATCCTATCGTGCATGCTTAATGGCACCGAGCCATCATGACTGTCATTAAGTCCAAGTGTAAACCTGTTAGTGAGTCTATAGACGCAGGTTACACTAAACAGTGTTTGGGAATAGTGACGTTGGTTGCTTGACAGTACGGAAGCCGAGAGTTGGCTACATGAAATGAATTTTTAAAAAAGTAAGAAAGAAAAGTCCACGTCACACTACGTCATATGCGGCTTCCCATAAAACACGTCACACATGTAGGAGCAGTGACAAGCACACACATGACTTACAGTCACAGACAAAAACACGGTTTGGACGAGACACGAGCTATCTATCTATATATTTGCCTTTTTTCCTGGTCGCTTCCTGTGTGTTTTTTTTTTCCATGCCTGCCCGGTTTGAACGTAGCTGACACGGTTCGTCCAATGGTATCAGTCCACATGCAGCGCAGGGAAGAGGGGCAGCAGTGAGGCACTTTGATAAAACCAGGCTGTCAGCACCGTGTGCAGCCACAGAGAGCTGCGCCACGGTGAGGCAGGCAGGACACGGCGACGGTAGCACGGGAGAGACCAGACCGGGTGAAAGCAACCCTCTTCACAGACACACAGGACACTGCCGCAGACACTTTCCCCACCATTTTCGGAGATAAGAGGAGCCTCAGAGTGACCCTCATCCAGACAGACAAGAGGAATTTGGCTCAACACAACATTTTTCTGCCGTAATTTGCGGGAAGAAGATCTTAACCGGAGCCAAGGAAAGGGAAAACCGAGCAGACCGCGGTCAATAGCTGTCGATATCTATCCGAGTAAATGCTCAGCTCGCAGTTGGCAAACTCCTCATTCCTCTGAAAGTGTTGACAGTTTATATATTTATATTTTTAAAGAGCCTGAAGCTACCACACGGCAGTGTTTGTGTAAAGCTGTGCGGTGAAGGAGCCGTCTGTCCGCCATGGAGAACGCTCACACGAAGAGTGTGGAAGAAGTTTACAGTTATTTCTGCGTCAATGAGAGCACAGGACTTTCCCTGGACGAGGTGAAGCGTCAGAAGGAGAAATGGGGCCTAAACGGTACGACAAGTTTCACTGTAGACCGACACAGACACCGCTGCTGTGACTGAAAAAAAAAAAAAAACCGTCATGTCATTGTAACATGTGCACTGTGGCCACGGTATTCAGGATATGGGCTAAAAGTCACCAACATCATGCAGCGCTACCCGGCTCCATAAAGTGATTTAGCTTACGTCATTACTGATGACCTCAAGGGTTTCCCATCTCTGACATAATAACACATTAAATCATTACTTAAAGAGGCATTGTTATGCATGGCCACACATCACTGTGTGTCATTGTGACTGGTGACATTGTTGAGCATAACCCTCATGGTGACATTGTTGACAGTAGTTATGAAATCTGGTGACATTGTTGAACACAATAACCTTGTTGGATGTTTTACAAAGCAGAGCTGCAAGACATCAGCCCATGTGCCCTGAACATCCGGCAGGCATTTGACACTGAACAGTGGCCACAGGATCACTGGAGTAACGTTATCCTTCAAAGTTAATCTCTCTTGTCCCAGGCTTAAACAGCTGTTTTATATTAATATCACCTGAGAGAGTGTACTCCACTGTCCTCAGACCACTCTGACCTTTACGTTGATTGGAGTTTTCCTAGTGTGAAATAAAAGATTTAGAAATGAATACAAGGAGGGGAAAAATTGCCATATGATTGCTTAATCAAACAGATCCATACCCTCACTACATCATCATAGCATAGGTAATCCACAGTGCAAAACATCCTTGGACTAAATGATCAGTATGTCAAGTGCAACTGGGAACATCCTTGGTTTTGACACCAACTTGTGTCGAGGTAACACTCCTCTCTCTCAGAACATACTGACCACCTCTTGTTCCAGCAGTTAGTTCCCCATCAAGAAACAGGAACTAAGAGGCATGTCTCCAACTGGCAAACGTCTTTAAAAAAAAAAAAAAAGTATTTACACACCACTTACCTTCCCCTTTCTTTCCTTTTCTTTTTCGACTGTTTCCTGTGCACGCCCTGGATTGACTGCATGCACAGAGTTACCAGCAGAGGAAGGTAATGACTGCTGTCACTGATATAGTTACTGTCATTCTATAACAAGTTTCCGTGATGGATTGTTTTTAACCAACTCTCCTCTCTGCAGGGAAATCTTTGTGGGAGCTCGTCCTCGAGCAGTTTGAAGATTTACTTGTTCGAATTCTTCTGCTGGCTGCATGTATATCTTTTGTAAGTATATCACTCACGCTGTCTGTCTTGTTGAGGTTGCTGCATTGATGACTCTATTTTACACAGTCTAGACTTGTTTTTCCACGGTCTTAATCTGAATTTAGTGAATCGAAATAAATTTTGCAGCATCTCCTGTGCTTCAAGTCGTCTCTTTTTTTAAATTCCCGCTGTCACTCCTGTCCACTAAATGTTTATGGGAATCTCAGGATGAGGCACAGCATCCTGCAGATGGCTTTCCCTTCTCACCTCTTGCTCAAAGAGTATTTATTTGAAGACAGGACTGCAGATGGGATTATTATTAAGCCCTGCGTGTTGAATGGCAGGAAGCAGTTTATGCAGTGCATGGTGCTGAAGTGTGAACGTCTTCAGTTTGTGTAACCTGGCTGGGGTTACACTTGCATATTAGAGAGCTAAACAGCTGAGAAGGCCAGCGACTCATCTGAGGAACGGTGACAACAGCAGTCACAGCATTGAGTAGCTATCACCATGTGCCAAGTAAGACATTTGAGTCATCAAGCACGGCTGCTGTGTAATGACTTAGCCTGGTCTCCCTCAGGCATCTGACTTTGAGTGCTGGACAGATCAATGTTTAGTAGTGGACTGTCATTATGTGACTGCATCATCAGAGTGTGTCCAAGACTACTCAAAAGCTAAATAAAATAAAGGATTCCACATGGTACGAGCACGGTTTATCGTTGTGATGTCATGTGGAAAGACATGAAAACTTTAAATTAATACGTTTTGCAGTTTAGCTTCTTTCACGTTCTCTGAATCGACTGTACACGAGACAGATGGCTAAAGAACATTTTGATAAGTGAGGCCCCCTGTGTGTCTGTGCATTTGTGTGACTGTGTGTGTGAGTTAGTATGCATGTAGTATGTAGTGTGTAGTGTGCAGTGCTCGGTCAGGTGATACAGAGGTGTCAGTGGCTGCTGTCTGACAGCAGAACAGAGCACCACTCGAGACCAAATTTGGACCCTCACCCCTCAGTGGGAGGGCTCTTAGCGGACAAACACACATGCCCACCTCAACATAGAAGCAGATTAAAACCAGAAGGCTTAAACTGTTCAGCTACTGAAGTAGTTTCTCAAGACTAAACTAGTCCAACTTTTCATTAATTCTATATGCATGATTTATTTTGGTGTGAGTTATTAAAGGTTTGCTCCTTTTTTAAAAATGCAAAGTGTTCTGCATATTAGTATAGACAGTAGCTGAATACAGGGCTGAAACAATTAGTCAATTAGTCCTCATTAAGCAGAACTGTCAGTCATTCTCTTTTTTTCCCACCTTCTTTTGTCTGTTTACTAAAATATTGTAAATGGAATATCTTGTTTTTGTTGTTTTTTTTGTTTTTTTTTAAGATATTTTTTTTGGCCTTTTCAAGCTTTATTTGATAGAGACAGCTGAAGAATGACAGGAATGACATGTGGGACAGAGCCACAGGTTGGATTCGAACCCTGGGCTTCTACAGCAAGGATATCTCTGTGTTTTTCACTGTTTGTGATGTTGTTAATGACATGTTTATATATTGCTTTGCACACTCTTGGCCTTCTCTCAGTCAGCTTCATGAAATCGTCACCTGGAATGATTTTCAATTTACAGGTGTGCCTCGTCTAAAGTATTTTGAGACCATCAGTTGTTGTTCAGAGGTAATGTTGGCATACAGTAAATAGATCTATTTGACTACTGTAGTAATCCATATTACTGCAAGGACCACTCAGTAAGTAAAGAGACACAACAGTCTATCATTAGTTTAAGACATGGAAGTCAGTCAATCTAAAAAACAACTTTAAATGGGTCTTCAAGTTCAGTCTCAAAAACCATCAACATATGATGAAAGTAATGAGGAGCACCAGAGGAGACGAATCAGTGACGAGTGAATCAGACTTTTATGGTTACTGCAAAGAAACCATGATTGAGGGAGACCAAGAAGAAGAGAAGGACTTGACCCAAGAAACTCAATGAATGGATATCAGACCAGTGGAAATCTGCATTTTGGTCTTCTTTGGAAGTTCAAATTTGAGATTTTTGGTTCCAACTGTGTGTATTATAAGATGCAGATACAGTGAATGGATGGTATCTTAAGCTTAGATGTAAACTGAGCCAGCATGGTTACCACAGTATTCCTCAGTGACATGTTAACTCATCTAGAGGGACCATCATTTATTTTTTATGACCCCAAACAAACCTCCAAGCTATGTAAGGGCTATTAGACCAAGAAGGAGAGTGAAAGAAAAACGGCCAACAAGTGCTCAGTATGTTTTACTTTCAGAAAACCATTCCTCATAAAGCTGACTGAGAGAAGAGTGTGCAAAACAGTCATCAAAGCAAAAGATGGCTACTTCGAAGAATGTAAAATATGAAACATTTTTATGCTTTTTTTTTCTTATCATTCCAGACATGTTATTTCATAGTTTTTTATGTCTTCAATGTGAATCTACAGTGTAGAAATCCAGAAAAAACATTGGATTCCCAAACAGGTCAAATGTGCTGAGCAGTGTTGGCAGTTAAAAAAATCAATAATTAGAAATACCCACAGGAGAACAGCAACAGTTGCCTACATTGAATAAAATAAATGCACTGGCTAGTAGCCAAAATTTGAGGCTCCTTGTATTTTCAATTTATCGAGTGTCCAGGTGCAGTTGTAACAAAAAAAAACAAAAAACATAAAGTTGTCTATAAGAAATGTGTGGGATGATCCTCATCTGTAAGCAAACTCTGGCCTAACCTGACAAACAGCTGAACATCATTGCAAAGAAACACTGTAGTCACAAAAGAATTGTTGTTGTGTCTGTTCTGAACAACTTTATTTGTTCTGTCTTGAGTCGTGTTGCTTATTCTCATCATGGTGAGCTACTCAGTCAATGAAATGTCTTTAATAAATAATGTTGTTCATACTGGTTTCAGGTACTGGCCTGGTTTGAGGAGGGAGAAGAAACCATCACTGCCTTCGTGGAGCCTTTTGTAATTCTACTCATTCTTATAGCCAATGCCATCGTCGGTGTGTGGCAGGTGAGTCACCGTTTAAATCTCCTTTTTGTCTGGCAATTTCGCTAGTTTTGACTGTGCAGATCTAAGATTTTTGTTCATTAAATTATATTTTATGATGCAGTAGAATGATTGTTACCTGCTTTTCTACACCTATTGAAATCTAACCAGTATAAGACCCTTAAGGGTAATATCTTAAGATATTAAGACGCATTTAATCTACAATCTAATCAACTTGCAACATTATTGTGAGCTGCAGCGTCCAAAATGTTGAATCATTGCCTCTACTCTTCCTACAGAAAGACTTTTGTATTTAGATTGTGTAAGATGTTCCATGCAGACATTAAGAGACTGTGCCAAAGCTGTCACAGCTGAATCTGGGTGTAGAATGTCATAAAGACAATGAATCAAAAGCACCTATCAATGTGGCAGCCTGCTGTAAGGTATCTTTTTAACATTGTTATACTTTACCTGCACTGTAGATCAACGCTGTGCTGAAAGCTCGTTTTGTCTCAGAGACCGCTTCCTGTTGAAAAGGAGCAGTCTGTCAGTTGTCTTCAGCACTCGTCCTGTATGACGCTTATGAGTCTGGCTTATTTATTTAAAAAATGTGTGGGCAGTCGGCTCGGAGTGATGTGTTTCTCCTGCTAATGAAGGATGAAGATGCTACTGAAGGATAAAATTGGAAAATGTCAAGAGTGATTTATCTTCTTATTTTTCATACACTTAAATGTCTCCAACCAAAACCTGTTCAAATAAACATCCAGCTTAGAATAGACAGCACCTCCTCTAATGCCATTTAGTCCAGCAGAGCCAAGAACGGGGACCCGTTAGTTTGTGATAATATTATCGTCGGTTCATCTCCGAAATCTTTGGCAGTGAATTACATTTTCTCCTCACCAGGAACGCAATGCTGAGGATGCCATTGAGGCACTTAAAGAGTATGAGCCTGAGATGGGGAAAGTGTACCGGCAGGACAGGAAAACTGTGCAGAGGATCAAGGCCCGAGACATTGTGCCTGGTGACATTGTCGAGGTTGCTGGTAGGTTGACCTGCTCTTGACCTTGTGTATGTTCAGACACGGCTTTGTTCTTCTAATACATTAACACACCGGAAAAGGTGAAAAAGTGGTATTCCTGATCTGCACTTTGGAGTGTGTGTTTGGAGCTACTATGGCAGAGTTTTGAAACTTTAGTTTTTCTCTGCTTCCGGTCATACATCACTTTCTTTTTTTTCATAACTAATCATGGATGTATGTGTGTGCTATGTGTTTAAACTAAGCGGCAATCCTGATGCAGAAGTGCCAAAAACTGCAGTTCCTTGAATGGCCACCTGAGGCTGGCTACAGAAAGAGTCAGTCTCTATAAGTCCCCATGTTCAAATGTCCAACTTCACAGCAGAAATAAACATGTTTACTGCCTGGGTCACTATAGCCAATTTCCTGCTCATGACAACTGTACTGAGAGTGAATTCTTATACAACTCACCTGTTCAAATGATATTAAGGCTTAAAGTTATGAGGAATTAAGAGCGTGGATGTTAGAACAGGTGACCACGTGCCAGGCAGATACTGAAACAAAATGTTACAGAAAACACAAATCTTATTTTAAATGACATTCCAGTGATCTCATAGATTATTTTAATTTCAAATTGTATAGTACTTCTGATATTATAATGTGTTTTTCAAATTTTATTTTTAAAATATATTTCAGAGACCCCTCTAAGTACCACCAGAGAGGGGTTGTCTACCACCAGTGGTACATGTACCATAGCTTGACACCCAGTGGACTAGAGCCAACTGAAATGCGAATAGTTCAGATGTTGGTTTAATTTGTAGACTCAAGCAATCGTCTGGGTGTCACACGACTGTTGAAATTGACAGAAAATCTACAGTTTTATGCCACCACAGATTCTATCAAGAAATTATTATTTTTTTGATTAAAGAAGGGATCTGGTGTTCTGATAAGAGTCCTTCGGTGCTGTTTGGCCTCAGGTAAAGTCAGATGAGTCCAGGTATCGTGGATCACATTTTTAGCACAAGCTTGTACTAATCCTCCCCATCCCCATGTGCCACTGCAGAGGTGACTCACCCTGCAAAAGGGATGTATTTTGAGATGTTCTTATTAACCCACTGTCTCTGAGGCATGGGCATAAATGCTATTATGGCTCACACTCCTTTATGTGTTGCGTGTGTGTAACTTGGTGTGTATTTGTCCACACACACACCTCACAGCTCGCCCCCCTCCACCACCTCTTGCCTCATGCAGCATGAGAACTGGAGTGATTCATGCTGCTGAGGTCCAGTCAGCGTATTTCAGCAGCTGAGTTCCTCAGGATGTAAAGCTTTGATATTTGTCAGAGTGCCGCTTGCAGAAGGATGAACAGAGACGGACGTGTTGAGGAATGTTTAAGTAGCGACCTTATCTTGGTACTCTGTTTAACCCTAAGCCACTGGACTGATGCATAGTTTTCCTGTATAGTGGTAGGTTGTATTTTTAGCCATCATAGGCCGCTTAGATTATGGAATGCCGTATTTATAGAGGCAGTGACAGTCGTGAAAATGACAGATGTCTGGTCACACCCCGTTCATGGCCTGCCCATCCTGCTGGGTGACGCGGGACAGTGTTCAGCAAGACTCCTGGGTAACCTTGACAAGGGCAAATGGAGAGGGAGAATACAGGGAATTTAAAAGTAAGAATTCTCTAGTGTTGTTTTGTTTCTGGTGCTACTCAAGGCTTTTTGATGACGTGTTGCAGGTGAAGCAGTGTAGAAAGCTCATATTTGGGACCTAGTTATCTGAAAGCTCCTGATGAAGGTAGCTAGAGGCTTAGCTGTCAGCAGCTCGGGGATTACTCAGAAATGCAGCCCAGCAGGCAGCAAAACCGGATGTTTTATCCTGCAGTCAGAAGAAGAGATCAGATCAGCTCACTTCCCAAATCCTCCAGATATCTTTTAGTTATGGTTCTTGCCAGGCACCCTGTTTTTTTTTTTCTTTTTTCTTTTCTATGAATAATATTTTCCTGAGGCTGCAAAGTGACCCCCGGCACGCAGAGGAGGAGTGTGATGACGCAGATGCCGGCCGGCTGGCTGCTGAGCCTGAGGCAGAGGACGCTGAGCCGAGGCAGAGGACACTGAGCCAAGCCCTCAGCCGTGAGAAGAATAGCCCACAGCGAATCTCTGCCGCTCTCTGTCAGGGTGCTGCTGTGGGTTTGAGCGCTGCCTCCCACTCGCACCTCATCACTCATCTGCCTCACACTGGAATAACATTTATGTGATGCATTTTTCAGAAGTAACTCTTTGCACTTGACTTTACAGTGGATTAGTGCTAACAGCCAACATCTGATAAAGGATCACCCCTCTTAACTAACCCTTAAAAAAGTTACTTTAAATCCAGCCAGTGGATTTAAGTCCTTGTCATAACACAGCACACTCTGTATGCTGCCAGCTACCGTTTGGTGTCGAGGGCTTGCAGATTTCGGTGTTGGCCTTTCCACAGAGCAGCAAACTCTGTGTGTTTGTTCTCTGCTCCCTGTGGCAGTAGGAGGCCGGCTCATGTGGGGGGGCAGTATAGGGAGGAGGAGGATCTCTCATCTGCTCCTATTATGCGGGAGAGAGATGACCTTATAGGGAAGCGCTTCACGGATAACCGTCCCACCCCACCATTCTCAATGCACAGCAACCCTTCCCATCAGCACCTCACCCCCCCGCTAAGTCCCCGGCCACGGCGGATGATATGTGGCATTTAACGTGGTCTGGCAAGCCTGTGCTGTCACCGAGGGGACTGTCTTTTGGCAAAGGTTCCCGATATGTCAGCAAGACTGAGAGAAACTGTCTCATCTCAGCGACCATTGAAGCAGGCTTTAGAGATGCAAAACACTCATTTGTAGTGTAGTCCTGCAGAAGGACATAGAGGTGTTAATTCAGACCAGACTGTGCAGGTTTAAGACATGAAAGCTGTATACAGTCTGACACTCAGCCCTCTGCAGTAGCCTTGTTAACTCTTAAGTCATCCTGCTCTGACTGCTGGGAATCTACACCATGCTGTCTGCTTATAGGCAGCATAGTGAGAGGTCTGACTTTAACCCTGGAGATGCCTTAATGAGGGGTCCCTACTGAAGGTGTTGACATGAGGAGAATGTACACCTCTGACATGCTTTAAGAAATCTATACTTAAACTGATTATTGCTCTCACATTAACATTGTAATGTCTCACATAGCTACAAGGACACGTCTGATATTATATTTTGTGTGTATTTATATTACATAATATTCAGTGTGCCTCCCCCGCTCTCACAATGTGTGTTCCCTACAACTTCAGAAAATCAAAAGTCCAAAGTTCAGATCCATTACTTGTTTGCAGGCTGGATGTGTGGTGAATTCTCCTTTTTAAAATGTTGTGTAGTTAATCATGGCATGCCTAAAGTCCATGTAAAGTCTGCCACACCTCTACTGAAGCCCCAGTCAATTCTGACAGGAGTTTTAGTGCTCCTCGTCTTGGGACTAAGTCTTGTCACAAACAGCTGCATGCTATGTGGAGGTCCAGCCTGCTACTGCTGCTTGAGGAAGACAGTGCAGAGGAACACTGCTTACATAACATGAGGTCATAGTTAAGTATGCACTCCAAAGTCAGATGACGCGTGTTTCCATCCAGCAGGAAGTCAGAAAACATGTTTGCTGTTTGTCAATATTTGTGTTTGTCTCACCTACCAGCCAGCTCCTAACTAAACTCTATAAACCCTGCTCATGTTTGCTGATAAAGATGGTGAGACTCACTCGTGACTTTGGTCATGTGCTGACACAGTGGCTGTAAGGTTTCTTCCTGAATGGTTTGCGCACATGTAATACAGGTGAAGTGTCAGATAGCACACAATGAAAGTGACACGTCAGATGATCCATTCTGTGCTCAGGCTTGGTTTTCTAGTGCACCTGGCTGCTAAAGGTAAAAAGGAAAACCTCTTATTTAATCAGAGAAGAAGTATTTGTTCTAGACTGTTTTTTTTATCACATGTCCGTTGGGATAAAGTATTTGCATTATTGTAAATGTGGTTTGGGAGTTAATCAGTAGTTGAGCTGTGTTGGAAAGCTGCAGGATGCTTCACCTGTTGACCGGTCTGAAATGTCCCACTCAACATGACAGGAGCTCAGCTGCCATCAGCACATACAGTCCCCCCCCCCCCCCCCCCCCAACTCCTGGGCTGGCCCCGAGGAAACCTGGCCTCGCGTACCACACGCCATTCCCTAACATGGGCAGAGGCAGGTGCCAGTCAGCACTGGCAGCTTGGGTTCAGTTACTGCCCCCGCCTGCTGTTGAAAGGTCTGTTTTTAAAAGTCACCTCTGGGAGTCATATTGGGTGCAATGCATCACCAGCTCTGAGCTTTTGTCACTGTAAAATTTGTGGGCTGTGTGACCTGTTGGCAAGCACAGAGGTGAAAATGTGGTCATGCCTGAGGAGATGCTTGGACTGTTACCAAGTAGGATGTTGACACAAAGGGACAGATGATATACACACACACTTCATCAGAGCGCGTCTGCACCACCTCAGGACAATTTCAGTGTTTCGCAATGTCACAGAGGTCTGACACACACTGGTTTCTTTGTATAAAAACGTAAGCAAACACCGTTGTTAGGCTTATACCCCCAGCCACGTTTTCTGGCTCAGTGTTCTCTAAGAAGTTGTCACTATTCCCTCAAAAGTAATAACTTGGCACAGGAAGTGTTATACAACCATTCAGGATGTATTTGTGAAGCTTTTTGGCTCTTAAGGAAAACATTTCATGTTGTGTTCCTCCAGCGCAGCTAAGAGTAATCCTTTAAATCTCTTCCAGGGATGGAGTTATCTCTGAGTTTAGTTAAAGGTTTTTTGGAGTTTAGTTAAAGGTGTAGCTCTGAAATCTATCCAATGTGCAGCCAGACTATTAATCTATACCATCAGGAAGTTAACTACAGTTTTAGTTTGTATGGCCATTTGACACCCAAGCCTCCACTGGTCCATCTGTGAGCTGGGTTTGCGTGACCTTCCCAGAAGTGAAGCTTCCATTGCATCGCTCCGTTCCAGGTTGAGAAGGTTTGAAGATGGAACTGAGCTCGACATTAGCCCCTCTCAGAAAAGCTGTCACTGTCCGTCTCGTATGGTTGCTGCCTGCTGACAGGTCAGAGTTCCTGGCACTGCTGGCAGGACATGTAATAAGTTGATCCAGCTCGCTCTCTCTTCTCACAGGGTTACATCTCACGGTTAGAGGTCAACACTCATGGAAATGCATGTAGCTTCATCAGGCTGAACATGAAGTTGAAAATGTGTGAAACTTGCTAACATTTGATGACAAATATCTGGACTCCCAATGTTGGTGTGGAGGAGCTGGAGCCCAGTCTTTGCCCCTTTGTCTCTTCCTGTGCTGTGGCAGTGATGAGGAAACAGCTGCCATTATACGGCCACATTTAAACCTGATCAGCATTGGAGAACATATTGAAATGCTTTTCCCATTTTTGGCTGCATGCATCGTTGGTCCCTTTGCTATTTTGCCCTCCCTTCCCCGAAGGGCATGGAGTGTGGGGGTTGGATTACAGTACGTGTCTCCCTCAAATGGGAATCTACGCTTGATCAGATCTTTGTTTGTTTCCCTGTTTGAGTTCTTGGACTTGGCCTTGATGTTTTGTTGGATTCTTAGAATGGAACCTTCACAAGCCTGCCAAATATCTAACTATACCACGTTGGAGCCTTTTGTCTGACACAATTTGCATTTTTAACCAAGTAAACCTATATGTAGACTACGCCTGCAGAACTGTGCCATAGCCTGAACCATTTCCCCAGTTTCCATCGCCTTTATGTACCATTAGGAAGCTGAATTGGGTCACTGCAATTCCGATGTACCCAAATTGGCCTTTTCCTTTGAGACAGGCCTTTTATGGCTCACAGGTCCTTCATTTCCTCCTCTTTCTTTGGCTCTCCTTCTCTTCTCTCCCTGCAGTGATGGCAGCACTGCTCTGCTGCTGCGTGGTACAACAACCTCCCGTAATGAGCTCTGCTTCATCAGTTTAGTTTACACTAATGTCTGCAGAAAATAGACAACATCCGTTCAAACTTTATTTAGCCCACAGACCCACATCCAGCATTACACAGTGCCAGGAATGCATGGGATGCTGTTTGTTCGTCGTGTATTATGTTGTGATAATTCAACTGTTGCTTTCAGTATAAAACCTGTTGACTGTTTTTCTGTGTTGATACTTTCAGCTTTCAACGTTTGTGGATCTCATCTAATTGTGGATCTGTTTGCTTCTAGTTGGAGATAAGGTTCCTGCTGACATCCGTATCTGTTCCATCAAATCAACAACTCTGAGGGTAGACCAGTCCATTCTGACCGGTAAGACGTGTGCCGTCACATTCCTCTGCTTTTTTTTATCTATTAGATGCTCAGTTTCACCTCATAACACATTATTATATATATTATTAGAATAATTATATATTATTAAACACATTTCACATATATTACATACGTTTATTGATATGTTTATTGAACTGTGACATGTACATTTTAAATTTTTCTACACTGAAGAGAGAGCCTGAAGTCTATACCGTCCTGCATTTTACTCCACACATTTAAACCTTTGAATATTGCTGTTCAGAACAACAACAGAAAGTCACCTTGAGATTATCTAAAGAAGTGCATGTTAGCCATCTCTTGTAATTAAAGTAATGGACAAATGTTTTCATATACAAGCTTAAATATGATCTTGAGTCACAAATGCAGTAGTAAGTGACACACAATAAGTTCAGTGTTGGTTTTATATGAGGCTATGGTCGGATTCATTTTCTATTTCTCCAGCTTTAAATGAACTTCAGACTCTCCACTGATGCTCACTTTATTTCACTGATATGTGAGATTAATGGATCAGTCCTCCAGCTGTGTTTGAGAAACCAGAATAACTGGATGACAATGAACAAGATCATTCAAGCCGGCTGCCCACTGAGCCCAGAGGTGTATCATGACACGGTTTCCAGTTGTGAGCACATAAAAGATCAGCGTGGCAGCATGAATGATCATAAATCATCTATATTTATGATCTAACCTGCTGCTGTGTGTTGTCTTTGTAGGTGAATCTGTCTCTGTCATCAAACATACCGACCCTGTGCCCGACCCGCGAGCTGTCAACCAGGACAAGAAGAACATGCTCTTCTCTGTAAGCTGAACTTATCACATCCTGTTGATGTCCGTCGGCTTCTTGTTTGCTTTCTTCTTGTTGTTTCTGTTAACTTCCTGTCAGAACTTTGCTCCTGGTGTCTGAGATGTTATCAGATGAATTTGAGCCTACATGTATAGCACTCTTTATTCCAGGGTACCAACATTGCAGCTGGGAAGGCTGTGGGCGTGGTCGTGTCCACCGGTGTTAACACGGAGATCGGTAAGATCCGTGACGAAATGGTGGCCACCGAGCAGGAGAAGACGCCCCTGCAGCAGAAACTGGATGAGTTCGGCGAGCAGCTGTCCAAGGTCATCTCCCTCATCTGCATCGCCGTGTGGATCATCAACATCGGCCACTTCAATGACCCCGTCCATGGAGGCTCGTGGGTCCGCGGGGCTGTCTACTACTTCAAGATCGCCGTGGCGCTGGCTGTGGCTGCCATCCCCGAGGGTCTTCCCGCCGTCATCACCACCTGCCTGGCCCTGGGGACTCGCCGCATGGCCAAGAAGAACGCCATTGTCCGCAGCCTGCCATCGGTGGAGACCCTGGGCTGCACCTCTGTCATCTGCTCTGACAAGACAGGAACCCTGACCACCAACCAGATGTCTGTGTGCAGAGTGAGTCTCTCTCACACTCTCACACTCTCACACTCACACAAACTTTGTGTTGGTGCATTGCTGAGCAGTTTGGTCGTCAGTGCTTTGTAATCTTTGTCCCTGCCTGGAGTTTCAATAAGGTGACAGCAGTGAGCGCGTGAGTCACTTTCAATATTTGTCAGCCCAAATAATAAAACCATGTGTGCAAACCCAGAGGGTGCATTGTTCCTTCAAATATCCCGGTTATTTAAGCAAAATGCTGCAATTCTTCTAAACTCTAATCTGCAGTGAAGTGTTGGATGACTTGCAGTGCTGCTGTTGCATAACTGACCTTGCATCACCAACCTGTAGTTCCTTTTTCTCTCTCGGTCTGACATTTCAGTTACATTAATTTAAGTTGAATCCCCCTTTGTCGCCTGTTTAGTGTTTCTAAAAACTTTGGTGCAGCCACATGTAGGACTGGCCATGGTTAAATAGCCCTGTGATTCTGTAATTACTGCAGTTTTCAGGAGATTATCAGGACTCACAACCACAAAAACCTTTAAAGCTGTGTGCTAATAGAATTTTTCTCGGCTGTCTCATCGTAAAACATACGTTTTTTGTGAATGAATTCTGAAGTACAACTGCTGATGGTGCGTGTGCGCGCTATTGGGCCCATTCCGTGGCATGAAATATTTTGTACCAGTATTTAAGGAGGAATAGCTGTAATCATTGGAGACCAGCAGCACCAGGCTTGACTGATTGCCATCACTCATGTCTCTGATTAGGTGTGTGTGTGTGTGTGTGTGTGTGTGTGTGTGTGTGTGTGTGTTTCCTGTGGGAGTAAGCTTGGCACTGCAGCTTCTTCTTTTTGGGCATAGCCTCTCTCTTTACTCTGGCAGTCTCTTCTGTTTACTTATGGAGAGAAACTAAACGCCCATTTCTCATGTTGGACAACGGGCCACCCAGCCTGGCTCTCACAGAGACGCACTGTGCAACACCGCAGGATAATCTTCTGTCTATAAGGAGCTCTCAGTCTTCAGGTCCACTCTGGATTTCTGCGGTTTCTGCTGCCACCTGCTGCGTCAGTCAAGAAACTGTCGATGCTTGAATGTGTGTGTGTGAATTGAACAACTCATATTTGTTCACCCTTTTGTTCTCCAGATGTTTGTTGTAAAAAAGGCTGAAGGGGACAGCTGCTTTCTGTCAGAGTTCACAATCACAGGTTCTACCTATGCACCTGAAGGAGAAGTGTGAGTACTCTTAAGCTAAAATGTCTCATTGACTTTGATTGTTGAGAAAATGTAGATTAAAGAGTATATGGACTTGGAGATGAATATCCTATGAGCCGTGCACCAACACACAGGTTAATACTCTTCTTGTCTTCAGGTACCAGGATGGTAAACCAGTGAAGAGCTCCCAGCATGATGCCCTGATTGAACTGGCAACCATCTGTGCCCTGTGTAACGACTCCTCTCTGGACTTCAACGAGGTCTGAGCCCTGCTTCTTACTCTACATGTCAGATATCCCTATAGTTACATGCCCTTACACATATTCACATACAACCATATACCCAAATATGAATCCAGATGTGCACACACCATGTGCAGGGAAGTGTCAGTGGGTTGCTAATTAAAGTAAGGTGCACATAGGTAGTATTGCAACAATAATTCTACTCTTTAGCCCTTTCAAAATAAAAGAGATGGCCAGACTAAAAAGATTTAAAGCATGACTGATGTACACCCAAATCTCATTAAGTGGACTGTACCAAAGAATCAAAAGTAATTTCATGAATCTTTGATGTTTCAGGTGAAGGGTGTGTACGAGAAGGTCGGTGAAGCCACAGAGACGGCACTGACCTGTCTGGTGGAGAAGATGAACGTCTTTGACACCGACGTCCACAGCTTGTCCAAGATCGACAGAGCCAACGCCTGCAACTCGGTGAGTGACACTAGCTCCCTCACCTGCACGCTGCAGTTTTCCACCAGATTTTCTCACTCTCTGTCCTCTTTGTCGGATCAGGTGATCAAGCAGCTGATGAGAAAGGAGTTCACCCTGGAATTCTCCAGAGACAGAAAGTCCATGTCCGTTTACTGCACCCCCAACAATCGTTCTTCCATGGGCAAGATGTTTGTCAAGGTATACTGAAAGAAGCATGTACATGAGGATTTGACATGTCTGACAGTCTTCTCTCATGCTGTGAATATTTCTTTCCTCTTCTCTACCCCACAGGGGGCCCCTGAGGGAGTTATTGAGAGGTGCACTCACGTACGAGTTGGCAACAGCAAAGTTCCCCTCAGCAAACCTATCAAGGAAAAGATCATGTCTGTAATCCGTGACTACGGAACAGGTCGCGACACCCTGAGGTGCCTGGCTCTGGCCACAAGAGACAGCCCACCCAAAATGGAGGACATGATACTGTCTGACACTGCCAAATTTGTGGATTACGAGGTGAATTTTCATTTGATCTCTGATACAGTTGTTTGGATGCTTTAATAATATTTGCTTGTAAAGACTTTTCAGCCTCGAACATTCAGTCACGTCTTTGTCTCTGTGCATTCAGTCCGACCTGACCTTTGTCGGCTGCGTCGGCATGCTGGACCCTCCCAGACAGGAGGTGGCCGCCTCAATCATGCTGTGCCGACAGGCTGGCATCCGCGTCATCATGATCACTGGAGACAACAAGGGCACAGCTGTGGCTATCTGCCGCCGCATCGGCATCCTGAGCGAGGAAGACGATGTGGAACGCATGGCCTTCACGGGACGAGAGTTTGACGAGCTCTCGCCCTACGATCAGCGTGAGGCTGTGACTCACGCCCGCTGCTTTGCCCGCGTCGAGCCTTCACACAAGTCCAAAATCGTTGAGTTCCTGCAAGGATTCGACGAGATCACTGCTATGGTATGAAGTCTGATGGCTGAGTCTGTGGAGTTTCTTACACTGATCATCAGTGTTTAACATCTTAGTAGAGCAAAGGAACTCCTCTGTAACAGAACCTTTGTCCACAGACAGGTGATGGAGTGAACGATGCCCCTGCCTTGAAGAAGGCAGAGATCGGCATCGCCATGGGCTCTGGCACTGCCGTGGCCAAGTCAGCCTCTGAAATGGTCCTCGCTGATGACAACTTCTCTTCCATCGTGGCCGCCGTTGAAGAAGGCCGAGCTATTTACAACAACATGAAGCAGTTCATCAGATACCTCATCTCCTCCAATGTGGGGGAGGTCGTCTGGTAAGTATGATTGATTGATTGGATGATCCAGCACGAACTGCTCAAGCTCAGACTTCAGTGCAGTTGCTAACTGGAGTTCACTCTCCTCATAGCATCTTCCTCACTGCTGCACTTGGCTTCCCTGAGGCTCTGATCCCAGTTCAGCTGCTCTGGGTCAACCTGGTGACTGATGGCCTCCCAGCCACCGCCTTGGGCTTCAACCCCCCAGATCTGGACATCATGGAGAAGCCTCCTCGTAACGCTAAGGAGCCCCTCATCTCTGGATGGCTCTTCTTCAGATACCTGGCCATTGGATGTTCGTAGACTCTTTAATGTGCCTTCATGCAGTTGGTTAAATAAGTCATTTGTGTATGGTGATGTTATCTGGTGTCTTTGCTTGTAGGTTATGTGGGTGCAGCCACAGTGGGAGCTGCTGCCTGGTGGTTTACTCTCTCTGAAGAAGGACCTCAACTCTCTCTGTATCAGCTGGTTAGTCTGTTTGTCTGTCTGATCCTCCTTCAACTCCCCTTGGCTGTCTGCCTCCCCCTCACTCCCCTGCCTTCCACTCCACAGAGCCACTTCCTGCAGTGTGGCCCAGACAACCCCGAATTCGACGGCCTGGACTGCCACGTGTTTGAGTCGCCCTACCCAATGACCATGGCCCTGTCTGTGCTCGTCACCATTGAGATGTGCAACGCTCTCAACAGGTAAATATTGTAGATCAAAGCTCAAAATAAAGGTCAAACAGTATATATGAATCCCCATCTGTGTTCTGTCTTCTGTCCAGTCTGTCAGAAAACCAGTCCCTGCTGCGGATGCCTCCATGGGAGAACATTTGGCTCCTGGGGGCCATCTGCCTCTCTATGTCCCTCCACTTCCTCATCCTCTATGTGGAACCTCTGCCTGTGAGTTTGGCAAAACCAGTTTGACCAGTGATGATTTGATGAACCTGTTATTTGAAAAACAGAGTTTCAGGAGTTATGCGGTTCTTTTCGCCCCCTAGTGATTGTATCAGACATTTAAATACAAAGAAAACACGCATGAAACAGTCTGAGTAAAGAGTAGCTGTGACGTTCGATGATGAATGTTGTCGTGTGTGTCACCCCCCCCCCCCAGGTCATTTTCCAGATCACGCCTCTGGATACAACCCAGTGGATGATGGTGCTGAAGATCTCCCTGCCCGTCATCCTGCTGGATGAGGTGCTAAAGTTTATGGCCAGGAACTACTTGGAATTTGGTAAACAGCTGGAGAAACCGGCCAGCAAAGGCTGCTCTATGTCTGCATGCGCCGAGGGCATCTCCTGGCCCTTCGTGGCCATCTCCCTGCCCCTGGTGCTGTGGATCTACAGCACCGACACTAACGTGTCCTCCATGCTGTGGCCCTGACTGACTCCAGTACACTACCCTCCCTGTGCACAAGTGTGAAGTGGACATTAACACACACACCTAACACGGTTACATTAACTCGGAACCAACTCACAGTCAACACTTGCACCTGCTCTGACGGTCTGTCCGCCGTCAGACATTTTGTATTTAGGACATTTTCACTGATACATGTTTTTGGGTGGGGGGGGGCTGGGATTAGTCATATTTTAATGACTTTGACTGACGTATGTCTAATGTGTTTTTATTTTACCATCATGCATCGATCACCTGTTTTGAACAGTTAGAGATGCCCACCGTGTCGGAGCTGTGTTGAGCTGTACAGAGAATTTACACTATTTTATAATAATTAATATTTTGTAATTTTTGGGAGGGGCTCTGGTGACCAGAATGCTGGGTGTGATGAGAGGGTGTAATTCTAAGGACCGTGTAGTACAATACTAATTTTGGGGGTAAAGAATATATATTTGCCCTGGCATGAATCTCTATAGTTATTTTTGAGCTCCATGCGTAATCATTTATTATTTTCTGCAGTAGGCAGAGCACAGCTACCTCAATGCTGTTAATATGACCATAACTAACACATTTATCATGTCGACCATTTCATACTTTATCATTTGAAGTGTTGAGGTAAGCACCAATTTGTTTTGCAGTAGAGACAAAGCCCTCACACACATTTTTAATGATTTTAAAAAATATATATTTCTGTTATTGGAGGAAAAAGATGTTACCAGTTTGATTCCAGCATTACTATTTTTTGATAAAGTCTGTTGTTAAATTTGTTTACTTGAAAACACATTTGTCTTGATTTTTTTTTTTTTTAAGTGTGATTTTTGAGATTCGTGGTTAATTCTAGTCATCTTTCTGATGTATGTATAATGTGCACATACTGTACTTGAATGTGTTTTTAAAAAAAAACGCACCAAGAAGCTGTTAGTCTTAACTGAGCACAACATGTACGAGCGGCCATTGGAGTGTATATCTGTACATAGCACACAAAGTAGAATCTGTGTAGATTTTTGTTGTTGGCAAAATGCTCCATACATTTACACGAGTTTACTTCAGCGTGGTCTGCATGCCTGCTCCAATAATACCAGGCCAGTGAGTTTTCTTTTTTAGTTTTCAAAGCTAACTGTCGTTTCTTCCAATGCCTTCCACCCGTTTACCTGCAGAGTGAGTACACTTTGACCTGCATGCCAACTAGCGCTCTCATGTTTGCAGGGTTGCACACGCCGCTTTTCTGTCTGTCGTTGCACATACGGGAATGTACGGAAGACGATTGGGGCCACATATGAAACATTTATTTGAGTTCTGACTTTATTCTCAGAATTCTGACTTTTTTTTCTAAAGAAATACTTTTTTCCCATCAGAATTCTGAGTTTTAAAGTCAGAACTCGCATCAATTTTTCACATGGCCCTAATCCTCTTCTGTAGGAAGAAAAGCAACGGCAGCTCATATCTTTTCTTTCTGTCTTTCTTTAAATATACTTCTAATGGTACAACAGTTCAGAGGAGGAGAATGAAGGGGAGTTTGTGTTTGAGAAAATGCCTTCGGTGTCACCAAGTGCCAGGTTACAGAGTAGTAATAAGAGCCTTTTTGCATCTGAAGCTGGCACCTTGTCAGTGGTGCTGGTTATTTTTGACTGTAGACTGGCAGCATGTTTTGGCAGGGACATTTAAGTGCCCCACACACCACCATAGGACATGTGTTACTGTCTTTTTTTTTTTTTAATTGCATTTGTCTTTTGACCTCTGCTTGTCCATAGCATGACCTTTTTAATATATCTATTTCCTGAAAAGTACTGATGGAATGAAATGATTTGCTGCTTTCTCTCTGACATCCACTGATTTGATTCTTCCTCTCTTCTGTTTTTTTCTTTGCAGCAAAGGACAAATAAGCCCACCTCTACTCTAAATTCCTCGCAGAAACTTTTGGTTTTGATTTGTGTTGTGCATGTGTGTGATTTGGGCAGCACATCTTACAAGAGCTGCATGTCAGTTAAGTAATATGAAGACGGAGGTTTGTAAAGGTCATCCATCATTTTTTTTTTTTTTTATAGACTGGCCATAAATGTCTGAAAACTAGCCAACCCCACCTCATCAGTCCCTCCATCGTCCTGCATGAAGAGCCTTAGATTACAGTTCTCATGCCATCTCTTTAGACAGAGATCTTAGTACAGTGTACAGTAAATTGTACTATATTCCATGGTGCATGTCCGCTGAATCAGCCATCTGTTTTACCAGACTTGTGTAATAGACCATGTATAGTATTGGTAAATAGACTAGACATTCGTCAAATAGTACAAATGTTAAATAAGCTCAAAAAAACAGTTCATCTTTCCTAAGGAAATACTTTTATGGGATATTTAAAAACCAAACAGCCTTTTTTTTCTTCTTCTTTGCTTTGCACTGAGATGTGCAACATGTTTGGAGCAGATTTTGCCTGGGATGGTGGTTGTGCAGCGGTGTCATGATGTATACGTTTTACCATGAGAACGACGGGCAGTCCCTCCTCTGGCATTTTTTGCCAAACTGCTGTACTGTATTTTCAGAGATGATTGTACAATGTATCACATGAACTTTGGTTTCAGGTAAATAAAACTGTCATACGTGAAGAGTTTACTCCCCGTTCTCCCTGCTGTGATTTAATGTTCTACTACAGTCATGTCAAGTGAGAGTGTTTATTCATTTTATTATACACTTTAAAAATATGTACAAAATACTATAAACATTTGCTTGACACTTGAAATGGTTATGTAACACTTCCCAACTTAAGAGTGAGTCAATCGTAGGGTTATTTTTTCACACAGAAAGGCAGACGACACAAATGATAAACATGTACGTTACAAGACACATTCTCGTGTTAAGAGCAGCGGAAATATAGTACAGTCACTTTTCACACTTCCCCCTGTTTGCTGGTCACACACCAACAAGCGCCTCGGTCAGGCTCAAAGACACACCTAATATTTTGTCGGTGACACATGAAGGATAACTCCAGCCAGTCTGCTTTTCCCAGCATGCATCTCGCCTGGGAACAACTCCACCTCAAAGCACCCACAGCAGGTTTTTTTTTTTTTTTTTAAATACACTGATGCTCATGTCGCATTAAATATATTTAACCATCCAAACTCTGAATGGTTAAATATATATACTTTGCATTACCTGGGACAGCAGTGTGTTTATTCAGGGAGCCACAGATGAAACAAGTGTTAAAGGGATAGCCAAAGCAGAGTTATTACTTTTTTTTTCTTTTTTACAAACATTGAGTAATCAATGTGTTGATTTTCTCTAAGACTGGATTGGAGCGCTGTATAGACGAGCAAACTCCACAGTGAAGTGGCTCAAAGGTTGTCAGAATGTTTGTTTAAAAGGTTCTGACAGGCTGTGGTGTGTCAGCAGGTGGAACGGACTGTGTATCCTTCAGTGGCCGGGGTCACTGCATACCAAACCACTGTTCCTGATCAGCCCACTGAGCTGCTTCGCTGTCGCTGCCCTCCAGATCTCCGTCCTCCCCGCTGCCCTCCATGTCGTCTCCGTCCAGTTCCACCGTGGCGTCTGTGGGACTCTCCTCCTTCTCCATCTTCTGCATGCCTTCTAAAGACTTCTGGTCGTTGGGGTCGAGACTTCAGGGAGACAAAAAGACAAACAGTTAAACTTGTCGTCACAAAATGGCTTCAAATGATACTTTTAGAACAAGTTATTCTCCAAGATTACCTTAAGGCTATGCTGTACTGATCCATGGCTTCTTGGTAATCATTGACGGCCACCAGGAAATCTCCCAGCATTCTGTGCAGGACGCAGTCACTCTGATTGGCCAGGGCATTACGGAGGAGAGCGATCCCTTCTTCGTATTTCTGTTCTCGACCTTCACAAGAAAAAGACACTTTGATTTCCATGCTCATTTTCTTTATGCACCTCAGTATATTTGATTTCACTTTAGCTGCACAGTTCGTTTGAGAAAATCAAATGATAAAATGGACATGCTGTTTTAAAAAGGTGTGACACGTTGTACATACTGAGCAGTTCTGCCTTTTTGACCACAGCCTTGGTGTAGTCCGGCCTCTGGGCGAGTGCTTTGTCCAGCAGAGTTTTGGCTTTCTCCTGAGTAACGGGGTCTTCCAGGCACACTGTGGCGAGTATGGTCAGAGTCTGCGCGTTGGCCCCCAGAGTCTTATAGATGTTATTGGCCATTCCCATAGCCTCTCGAATCCCATTGGATGCCAGGTAACAGTCGATCAAACCTGTAGAGGGGCAGTTATATGAGTGTACTATGCCTGAAAAGAGAGAGAGCACACAAGGAGAAACTTATGACAGACATACCTTCGTAGCAGTCGAGTCGGCAGGGCGCCAAGCGCATAGCCTCTCTGAAATGGATAATGGCTTCTTGAACACGACCCATGTTTCTTAGTGCTGCCCCCTTCAGGAGGAGAGCCTGCACGCTGTTGCTGTTCAGCTGGATGGCCTTGGCTCCGAGGTACAGAGCTCTGGAGTAACGCTTGCTGTAGAAGCTGTGACAACTGAACAATGGAAACAAATTCAAAAAGGATCATAAAACTTAACAGGATGGTGATATCTCATGTCAAACGTAACCAATCATTTATTGTACAGTCTACATGTCCCCCAGGCAGAGGCCTATTGAGGCTGCCCCCTCAGACTCACCCAGAGATCACCCAGGGTTCTGCATGCTGGTCTGAGATATTAAATAATCGTCCTCCCAGGACTTCAACGTCCTCCAAGTGTCCTTCGCGGGCCATCAGGTATCCATACACATCCATTCCTGCAAGTGCAAAATAGATTTAAGTGCAAGCCACGTTTTAACAGTTTGTGATAGATGCTAGATCAATCAATCAACCAATCAATCAATCAATCATTCAAGAACGGCTATCATCCTGCAGCACACCTTTGATGAGGTATGGATCCAGCATCTGGGCTTGCTCAAATTTGAGGATGGCGTTCTTGGTGTCACCTGCCCTGAAGTAGACATCTGCCAGGCTCACCAGCAGGTCAACGTTGTCCCGCAACAGAGACTTCTTCTCAAGAGAGCTAAGTCAAGGGAGGGAGGGAGACACATCGAATAAACCAGACTGCCACATCAAAGGGATCATCGTGTAGGATTCAGTCACATTTACAGTAGTACAGTACAGTCACTGGACTAAATAGGTGCCATCTTTGGGTCCAGTGTCAGGTTCTGTAATACATCCATTTGTATAAAGCACTGCCGCCCTGCTTACCAAATAGTGTTGATGGCTCTTTGATTGTCTCCTGCGTGTATGAAGGCATACGCTTTGACCCAAACAGAGAGCCAGTCCAGGTTGGGGATACTCTGGATCACATCCATCGTCATGGACGCCACTTCAGCTCCTTTGACTGATAAAGAGAGAAGACCTGGAGGAGGGAGAAAAGAGCACACTTTATTTAAAGGTCTGGTTAAACGTGTTGGTTGGATGAAGTCGTCTCTGTGACCGCGCTTACCAATGATTGCATCCAGGGCGAGGGGACACTGTCTGAGGACCTCTTTGTAGCTTGTCACTGCAGAGCGCTCCTGACCAGCTTTCCTGTACAGGTTAGCTAGCATCATGTTGATCTGAGGTGAGAAAGAGCAGTGAACATCCATTTCCTCTATAAAAATGTTCAAACATTTGCAGAAAATAATGCAAATATGAGAAGCAGTCACTGCTGTTTCACTTGTCTATAGTCTTATGCAGCCAGAGAGTTGTGTAAACAACACAGGCAGCAGCTTGAGATAAATGATCATCATTATACTGCCTGCAACTCATTTTGGTCTCATGTGTGCACGCTGCACCATCGAACACAATCAAGGCCTGGATTAATTGCATATATTGCCAGATATTAGTCTGTATTATAAACAGGCACATAAAGGATGAAGAAAGAAAAGCTTACTGCACTAACTATCAAATCAAATCAATTTTATTTGTATAGCCCAAAGTCACAAAGTACATTTGCCTCAGAGGGCTTTACAATCTGTACAGGGAGTGACACCCTCTGTCCTTAGACCCTCGGTTCGAGTGAGGAAAAACTATGAGAGTGTCAACCTACCTTTGGAGTCCTCTGTCTGGATGGAATCCCATCGAGCACTGCGATGGCGTCTTTATCCAGTTTCAGAATGGTGTAGCATTCCGCTATCTTGTATTTTACCTCAATTTCTGATGGCAAACTCTGAAAGACAACGTTCAGTGTGATTGGACATCAGAAAGGTGATGAATGAAGCAGAAGAGACACTCATGACATTAACACACATTAGAAGTAAATGATGAGCAAAGCAAAACCAACTCGTGACCAATCAAAACGTTAACAGCGCAGTTTTCTCTGGTTTCCATACAGACTGTAAATGTATGTAAAGCAAAAATATTCTATAATACTGTCATAAATATTTCTGTGTCATCTTGCAGTGTGAGCTGTGTTACGGCTTCTACCAAAGACATACCTGTGCCTGTATGTTCGATGCGGCTCCACCAGTAGAGGTACGGACTTTAGATGTTTTGCTGAGCACCTTCTTCTGTTGCAGTGCCATGCTGTATTTGCAGGCAGCGTTACGATACTCCTTATCATGGAAGATGGCATCAGCATGGTAAACCAACAACTGGTACTTCTGGGCCGGCGAGAACAGCTCTCTAACATCAGAATAAATATAGAAATATTAAAGTAATTAAACACAACATAGAAATGTGGCTCTCTATTGCACACGTGCATGAAATGCTGATAGCACAGTGATCACAATGAGTAACAGAGAATACAGAAGAAAATAAAGTTTATAAAAACAATATACAGCCAATCAAACCAGTGAAGAATAATCCCAATATGAAACCACAACAACAAAGACAGAGTCCAATCCTGCCTCAGCTAAGAATTCGTGTTAGGGTGGAGGACTGTACAAGTAATGCAATATACTTGCTGATCAATTACGTTGTATATTAAAAGGTGCAGCGTGTAGGATTTAGTGCCACCTAGCGGTGAAGTCGCAGACTGCAACCAAATAAATACTCTTTCACACCTCACCCTCTCCTACCAAGCATGTAGAAGAACTCTGGCTGCGAAATTCACATGAAGTGCAAAAATGGCCATATCTAGATCAGCGTTTGGTTTGTCTGCTCTGGGCTACCGTAGAAAAATGGCAGTTCAACATGGCGGCCTCGATGGAAGAGGACCCGCTCTCACTGTAGATATAAAGGAGCTCAGAAAGGCGACAGGAACACACTGACTCTTATTTTCAGCTGATTATACACAGTGAAAACATGCTAACGAACTACTCCTAAATATTGGACCTTTGAGAATGACTTCAACACCTCGAGCTAACAGCAGCATTAACCGTTTTTCTTGTAAACGAGCTGTGTCCCACACACTAATATAAATCACACTCTTTGTCTGAGTATGTTACGGTCATCTGTTTGCATTATTTTACCAGCCCCGCGTGCTTTATGATCACTATTATTAATGTTATCTGATGAGTTAGCTCTGTGCTAATAACACGCACGGAGCCCGCTCTGTACTTACGGATTGTTATTACTCATCGTCAGCAACAAACTGCTCAATATCCGGACGTTGGAGTGAAGGCCAGCGGCGGCCATGTCCCGTACGTGATCTATGACATTCATTTGGGCTGAAGTTGAAGGCGCGCTTTACGTTTTTAAGTCTCAACTTCAAAGTTTGGGCTTGTAAACAGCTAATGCTAACTAGCTTCTGATGTATTAAATATGGCGCCGAGCAACCTTCCTTCCGCATAGTGCTGCCTTCAGGTGCTCAACGCGAGCTCGTGCTTCCGACCACTGTGCTTGTCGTTTAAGATATTTTAAGAAAATTTGCGATTTTGGCACACGTTTTTATTAGAACAATTTATTCAAAACGTATTATTATCATTTTCACATAACATTAGAGTTTAACAGACCGAGAGTTGGAAAGTTAGGTCGCTGATGCGTACCTATATCCGGTAGCTTTGAACGCATCTTATGCATTCGCTGCAGCAGTATTTGTTGTTGAGTAGACAAAGTGACAGCAAGGATTTATTTTGATTTGACCAATATATAATATAATATATATTCATCTATAATTAGTGTGTTATAGTGCCTATAATAAATAAAGCAAATGTAATTTTATTGAATTCATCCATGCTATATTATAAATAGATCAGTAATCAGATGACTATATACTTTGGTGGTGTTTGGATGCAGTAACAGGCAGAAAGGTGATCACCCTTGTCCTTTTTTGTTTTACGACAAAACTGGCCTTTTTAAATTGTATCGTCTTTCTCCTCGCAGACAGCTGCCCTACATAAATCCTGCCAAAAAGACACATCAGAAGCCTGCTCATGCTCTCCGCTTCAGGCCGCCTCCCTGATTGTCCGCAGCAGAGAGAAGACAAATAATACTAATGATGTGATTTTGATCCCCGGCACCTCCTGTCCTTGGACAAGACACTGACCCCCAAATTCACCCGATGCCATTTACCATTTATGTCAGATGACCCTTTCCCTGTGACACACAGTACTTCATGTCCCACAGAGCCTCACACCCAGCCTCCACCTCTAAAGCCCTCAGTGTAGCGTGTTACACATCAATCATAATGTAAATCTATGAGGGAGGCTGGTGGAGAGAGATGTTTCCAGGTTAGTGCCTGTTGATTTCTGTACAGACGCTTTGCCTTGAACACACAAACACACGCAGCCTGACTGCAGCCGCGCATGCGCACAGCTACAGCCAAGCAGCTGAACCTTGTGTCAAAACACACAGCGGCAGCAGGCAGGCAGCAGCTACCAGATCTCAGCCCGAGTTCAGCTTCAGCTCTTTTATTTTCGGAAACAATTTGTCGACACAGAGTGTTTTTACAATCACGTGCGCGTACCATGACCGAACAATCAGCACTACTGCTCCGAAAACAACTGGCAGGTAATATGAATACAAGAAATGTGAGAAAATACAGCCGATATAAAGGCTAGCCACCTAGCGGCTAACGTTAGCTTTTTTTTTTTTTTGTAGCTACGCAAAGCTATGTTTACGCCATAGGAGTAAGCTGTGAAAGGGTTCCTTTATCACTGCAGCCCAGTGTGTGGCCAAGCTGCTTTGTTTGCGTGCTCTCTGGTGGAAATAAATATATATATTTTGAAGTATTACGTGGCTCAAATAAACATTAAAGTGTATCGGAACCGACGCTGAATCCCGTCGCCAACCTCGCTAGCGGGTTAGCAAGTTCGACATTAGTTAGCTGGCGGAACAAAGGAATAATCGATCCGGGCTCTGAGGACCACAGCTCTGCTCACGATAGCTGTATGAATCCGAAACATTTCACACGCTAATGTGTTCCCATGCGTGATAACTTGACTAAAAATAACACACTCAGCACCTCGCTGTAAAAGATAAAATCCAGCGTAACGTTTGCGATGTCAAATCTGGCTCCGCCGCTTATTTTAGTGAGGGTACGCACCTCCGTGTTCAAGCCCTCCACATGATACGATACAACTCTTATTGTTCTTATGTTGGCTCATTATGAGAATATCATCAGTATTATTATTGTCAGCGGCAGTGGCGTGTCTTTTGTTACGCATGTCAAACACACTGACGTACAGTTTGGTCTCCAGCTGACAGTTCAGTAAACAGTCAGCTAGATGGATGAATGGGCCGGTTTTTAAAATCTCATGTATGTTTATTAATATCATATCATTATTTCCGACACGCCTGGTGACCATGTTTGTTGATAACAGCATTTATAGCAGATGTGTTAAAGTTTTTATTATTGAAAATCTGTACTCAAGTTAGTAACCTAACCCTGACTGTTAGATTGCTGATATACTGTACTTGTAGTTTTATTTCAAACTACTCAGAGTATTAGTTACTTTTGAACTGTTAATGTCTGTGAAAAGCATACGAAACATGTTACAGCCAGACCGGGATCTCTTCTGTCTCCGTCTGCTTTGTGTCTTCAGTTCCTAAAGTTCTGTCGACCTCTGGGCTGTTCTGCTCAGTGTGGTCACCATCCAAACCTGTGCCTGCACTGCAAACCATCTCGTTCACGGGTTTTCATTGGCCTGTAGCGTGTTGGCTCGCTAGTTTCGCTTGTGGTGCGTGGAAGGAAATAAAAAAACAGAAAAAAAAAAAAAAACAGATTCTGAAAAGATTTCTACACATTGTGACAGAGCTCATGACACCACAGCACGGTACTGCCATCTACTCATCGAGTGATGCAGCGCTATGGAGTTCATGGTACACACAAACGCTCACAGCACATCAGAAGCATCTTGGCTCAGACGTTGGAGTCAGGAATTGAACAAGCGACCCTTCAGTTACTAGCCAACCCGCCCTTCCTCGATCTGTACAGCTCGGCTCCATTTGCCTACCCATGGTCTTTAGAAGGATTCAAACTCACAACCTTTGGCTTTAGCAGAAATATGTTTAACCACAATTCAGTGATGACAAAATACCGCTCCACAACACGTTCTTGAAGTAATCCTATCAGCTTTATTGACACAAAATGCCACTAATGCACCGATAGAGGGATGGGGTTGATGACCACAAATGGCTGGCTCTCCACTGAGGGTTGGTACTGAAAACTGAGCTGCAATATCAGCCACTCTGTGTCGTATGTTAGCGTGGACACGAACCATCTGCCCAGACTTTTAATGAAAGTGCGTCACATTCAGGCGGACAAGCACACAGTTTACAGTGACAGTGTTGTGATCTCTCTCTTTGCCTCACTCACCTCGGGGATGTTATGGATGCTCGCAGCCCAGAGCCCTCACACGAGTGACTATCATTGGGTACCTCTGTACCTTCACACGGCGATCGTTTGAGTCAGACAGTATTAATGTTACTCAACCGCAAAAGTCAGAAAACATTAACCTTCAAGATTAGGGAACGATATCAGAGCTGTAATATTGTAATATTGTGAGTGTCAACATCCCAGACAGTGTATATAGTCTTATCACAACTCTCATATCAGTTTACTGTTTTATATCAAAGTGACCTACATTGATAGACCTACTGGGAAAATGTATTGTATTTGATATGAGCACCGACTGTGGTCAGGATTCAGGTTTTTCCCATAGTGCTGAAATCACAGCAACATCCACCACTCCATCCACTGATTAAAAAAATTAGACACACCGTCATCCTGTTCCATGACTGATATAACATTTTGTCCTGATTGTGCAATATGCAAATTTTGGTTGTGTGTGTGGGGATGTGAATCACCGCGTTCACTGTGGTCGATTCAATTCACTTCTTCAAGTTGGTGATTCAGTTCCACAGAGATTATTTCTGGAAACCACGATTTGATTCTTTGAACTTTAGCCAAAACTGTATAGTTATTGGATGAGGCTGCAATAATGTGAGACGACGACTCCTACAAAGTGCTAAATATACAGAATTACCTCAGGAGGTGGTATACAGCACCTGAAAGCTGGAAACCTGAAGATTAATTTGAGATGCAGCTCAGCATCGTGTTTCAAGTCTAGTCTTCAGTTAGTGAGTTTCATTTGGCCTAACTTTGACCGAGGATGTTGACGTCCCTGTGGAGTGGAAAAGTTCAAACATTTTACATACCTTGCTCTAGCCAGAATTCCATATCTGGGTCCATAAAATTAAAAACAAGAGTTTAGGAGATCAAATCAGCACAATCCATGCTTTGCTTTTTGCTTTTTTTCCAAGAGTAATGGTGTTAATTACTACATATTCATTGTGGTCAGCAGCTGTTAACCTGCATTGTATCATTAATTAGATGTAAATGCAAGCTCAACATTTCCTGCAGCTGCTTCACAGTAGAGTCTGTATCACGCGGCTCACCTGAGGTTTACCTATAGCTTCCATCACACTTCATCACTTTGGCTGCAGCGTGTTTTCATCATCCTGTCAGTGTTTACTGTGGACCACTTCTTCCAGCAGCTATGTGTTTTCCTGGTGAGCTGCTGAGAGCCATTTTTAAAATCAAGTGAAATCTGTGTTAACGTTTTGTGTATGCCTTTATGTTGGGAATGTTCTTTGCCATATGAAAACACATTTGTCATGTTTTGGTTCCAAATCATTGTTCTGCTTGTTATAGTTTAATTTCCAGTTCATTGCATTAAAACACTTTACACCTCTCTTTTTCCAGAGCTCAACAAGAACCCCGTTGAGGGCTTTTCAGCTGGTCTGATAGACGATGATGACATATATAAATGGGAAGTTGTGATCATTGGCCCACAAGACACCCTTTTGTAAGTAAGAAAATATTTGGATCAGACGTCTTTGGTTGAGAAATTCGTTTCTAATGTCTCATTGGTCCTTGTTATGTTCTTTATGTTGCAGTGAAGGAGGGTTTTTCAAGGCATACCTAACCTTTCCTTATGATTATCCACTACGGCCTCCAAAGATGAAGTTCATCACTGAAATCTGGCACCCAAATGGTAAACAGGCTTCAAATCTTTGTTTCCAGCACAAATAAATGCATTTTCTGTATTTCATTGGATTACTGTAACTGTTGAGTTTAGTAGTAATGTCATCAGATTAAGTGGCTGTAGTTAACTTCCTGTTCCCTTTCTCTGCAGTTGCAAAGAATGGGGATGTTTGCATTTCAATTCTGCACGAGCCAGGAGAAGATAAGTTTGGTTATGAAAAGCCCGAGGAGCGCTGGCTTCCTATCCACACGGTAGAGACAATCATGATTAGTGTTATCTCCATGCTGGCAGATCCCAACAGCGACTCACCAGCTAATGTGGACGCTGCGGTGAGTTTCCGCTCTTTATCCCGCTCCCCCTCCTCACTGACTCTGGAATTCCCTTTTCGTTCCTGTTACCTGTGCAGTTAGAGTAAACTGAGGATGTGTCATTAAAAAGAATCTGATGCTGCTCCCACAGAAAGAGTGGAGGGAGGACCCCAACGGTGAATTCAAGAGAAAGGTGGCTCGCTGTGTAAGAAAAAGTCAAGAGATGGCGTTTGATTAGGAGTCAATTGTAAATTCCAGGGTAAGTAAATTTATTAGTTTCAGCCACATAATAGTCATGTGAAACCTTGATGTCTGACGTGTTTATGATGTTTGTTTTTTTGCTTCGTTTCCAGTTAAAGGAAATGCCTTCAGAGGGAAAATTTCAGCAAAAGGCTTTTGCACCCCTTGTTTTGCCAGTCAAAGGAATTGGTTGGCTTCAACCACGTTTCTGTGAACGGTTGTCATTTTCCGCAAGATGAGCCAATTTGAGAACCCTACCAGCGAAATTTACTTGTTTCCTACCTGGAATTGTATATTTAATGTTATTTATTTTGAAAAATTAATGATGTAAGATATGTCACTACTGTAAATTAACTTGCTTTTTTATCTGCTGCTGAACAGTTTCTACTTTATACCAGGTTTCTTATGCAATTTAGTGGTCAAGATTGTGTAAAACAAAAACCCGTTACATTAGGTCATCATTTGTCCTCCCTACTGAATACTTACCACCAGATTAATGTCGGCCCAACAAATCTCTGTCAACAGTGATTATTTTCAACACTGTCACTGAATCACCGTTGCCTTTTGTTGGCTTTACCTCCTCACAGTGTGCTTGTTGTTTATAGGGTCAGGTTGAGAACTTAAAGAGGGACTTATAAAGAGTTTCATACTGTCTATTTTTCTGAGAAACGGCCTCCTGTTAGCATTTTGTCCTCATGCTAGTGTAAGTCTAAGAAGTATGAAACCATGACTCTCAAACCTGCATGATCCCCTCAAACAGCTCTGTTATGTATCGTCGTTAGCTGTAGATGTAAATGGAATGGCTTACTCAGTGATTTGAGAGTCACTGTTTTGTAACACGTTGACTCACACAAGCAGAGCTGATGGTGAAAGGAGGTTTGTGCAAACTTCTCAGGATCAAACTTCATCTTGATTAGAAGATAAACCTCTAATAGAATATCCCACGTGGCCCTCTCGTCACTGAAGATTAATTATCACTTAGTCTAGCGTCTTTTCACATCGTTGTTATAAATCATGGACAACCAAAATACAGTCTGTGAAAATAGTCTAAGCTGTGATTATTCTGCGTGCGTACTGGTTAACTGGCATCTGAGCTTACCTCAATTTGAAAAGATAACACATTTGACGAGGATTATGGTTGTTTGAGTTCTTAATCTATTAACATGAGTAATCCTAGAGGCTCCATAGTAGAATTAGGCTAGTCGTTCTTACTTTGTTGTGGCACATTTGGCTTTGGATCAACGGAGTAATGCTCTTTTAATTCTATCAACATCTTGAGTTGTGATTAGTGCATACTTAGATAATATTTATCACCTTTTAATTGATCACTGAATTTTGGTTGTGAATCTTGATAGAGACTTGAAGTTAACTCACCACTTAGTAAAGTATAAATAAGTGTTCTGATAGGAAATGAACCATGGCAGGCCCCGTTAACTTTGAACCAGCAGCAGCAGCAGCAATTGTAGATATCAATAACTAGCTAAGCCAGAAATCTGAGCCAACAAATCCATCATGTAATTCTGACTAGTAGTTATTTGAATTAAACATATCTACAATTCATTTCTTACTAGTGGAAATGTTCATTGTAGATATCTGTTAATTGATTACCACTCCTTAACTTGACCTTTATCCAAACTTGCCTACAGATATATATAATTTAGGTCATAATTTGACTAATTGCAATTCTAATTAATTTTAATTCATTTTCAGTTATTACAGTTGCATATCACATATCTGAAATAGAATTTGTTTGGTACTAGTACCAGTGATGTTTGAGATATACTAAATTATAGATATCAACAAAGGAATTTTCACTAGTCAAAACATCATTGTAGATATCATCAATGAGGTTTCCAAAAAGAAATATGCTAATCAGCTGACATATCTGAAATCAATTAGCTAATTAGGGCAACATGTCCAGAATTGTTTAACATGTTGGACAGATCGGAAATTATTATAGATATCTTCAGTGACGTGCATGTCCAAAAATAATCAGCTGCTTAGGTGACATCCAAATGTATTTTTTGATTTGTCAGGTATGTATGAAATGTAATTGTAGATTTTGTAAGTGGCGTAAATAATCTGAGATTGAGATGCTAATTAGGGCTACATATCTGAAATGATTTGCTGACATGAGACGTATCAGAAATGCGATTATATCTGCACAATGTACATATTAAAAAAAGAATATACTAATTTGGTGACGTCCAAAATTATTTGTTGATATATGATGACGTATTGGAAATGCAGTTGCTGAAAATATGTATTGTTACATGTCAAAATAGTTGTACAGATATCTTAAATTTTGACATGTCAACAGTGAAATGGCTTCTTGTCTGCCGTATTGATTAAATGTTAAAATTACATTATGGATATGTTTGCTTGGTATTCAAACTAGTCAAAAAGCAATTATTGATATCTACAATTACCACTACTGTTTAAATTTTAAAAGGGCCTGCAGTATTTGTTGATATGTCGCACATATTGGAAATTTAAGTGTAGATATCTTAAATGAGGTACATAATGATCCAAAATGAATATGCTGTCACTAAAATTTATCTGAAAAGATTGCACTAATTCGGCAACATATCCAAAAAGAATATGCAAATTAGGTGACATATCCAGAACGATTTTGGTATGTTGTGACTGTTGGTATGTCAGACATATTGGACAATTGTTGATATTAAACGAGAAAATTACCTCATTTCTACATGTGAAAATATATATTGTAACATATACATTTTTTTTTTTTAACAGATATCTTAAATTAACATTTCGACATGTCAAAATGACATTTTCACTAAACTGCTACTAGTCAGCCCTTCTGGATCAATGTTAACAGGGCTTGCCATAAATGAACACAATCCTGCATCGAGGTTTTCTTTTGAAAGAGTCTACACCGTCGTGTTTGGGTGGAGTCTGGAAACCATTGGCTTTTGCTCACTTTCATTGATGGTGTTGCTGACGATTAAGCCATGATGACATCTATTTTGAATTATGTTATACATGAATGATCTGTGACTGACTTTGAAAAAAATAGCTAACCATCTTTTGGCGCATGCAATCAGGTTTGAAGGAGCTGGGTATGTTTAAATATGATACCATTGTTAGTACATTCTGGTTGAATGTGATGTGTACAGTTAGTAGACTTCTCTAGACTTGATGATCACATAACTGCTGTTGACATTACCTTTTTAAGTCAGAATTTTCTAACCTACCATGACCTCCTCTGACCGGTGTTCACTGTATTTGCACAGATTTGGTGCGTTTGAAATGTCATTAAGCAATATGCCCAGAAAATGGTGTGTCCAGGTAATCCACCCTAACGCCATTATTTGTTTGTTTTTTTCCATTTTGTGTCAATGCAATGTATATTGGACATGATGCTCAATAAAGTGTGTAAACAGAGATGTGTGTAGCTTTGTTTGTGTTTTACATTTTAGATGAGAACACGCTCTGGGTTAAAGCACATTAGACCTCTGCTCTGTAATTGGAACCCTGGGAATAGTGTCAGATTTCAGGACTGGCTTCATTTCACACTAATAGCCTCTGCTGACTGCAACACATACTGAGCTGATTGGGATTATAAGTAACGATGAAAAAACGGGATATGTTCGTTGAACGGCAAAAGCTGCTAAAAAATGGAAATGGTCACATCTTAATGAGGTAAGATCACAGAGTGTTGACACCTCAGATGGATAAGTGAAGATGGATGATGATTTACTTCTTTTCAAACCGAGCTTCTTGATCTTTAGGTCTGCAGAGTCTGACAAGAAATGCACAGATGGTGAGTCATTTAAATGCAAGAATGAAAATGTTTTAATATGTATTATTTGAATGCAAAGAGTAAAACATAATTGTAGATGTATGATTGTATCTATTGCTCTCACGCTCAGAGCAACGTCAAGTGATGGAAGAAGCATTCCAGTACAATAAGCAAATTATAAGCAGTAAAAGTAATCAGATATTCATGGATTTTATTATTACAGACATAACATGAGCAGCTTCACTGTTGTGGCTGGTAAATGTGGAGATAACTACTTAATAGAGTGTTAGGACTCGTGAGAATGAGCTCAATAATGTGTGCAATGGGTGTTATGCTTAAAATGTGCTGCTTCAGTAACACCACAGATGTGTTAGTTGTCAGGAATAAGGCTTGTTACATTTTGCGTTTGGCAGGTTTTGAATGTCTCCCAAGTCAGCAGAAAGTGAGGGAGGCATACAGAGGAACACACATAAACGTGCCTGCAGGCAGCCAGCACATGAAGACGATTCCCATTCCTAAATCTATGATGTCTGCACCCTTCTTACAGGTAAGCACATACGTTGGAACACACACTCAAGTCTTTGTGGTATTTTTGCTGTAAAGGGCTTTGACATGGTTTTATTGAGATAATAATAATATTCCTCGTGTATATATGTGTATAACCACATCATTTCTTGTTTCTGTCTCAGCATCCAGCCCTTACAGCTGGACAGAGATGCTACCTTTGCAGTATAGCAAATGTTTACAGTACAGAGCACATGAGGCAGCAGATGAAGCAGCATTATCTCAAAGTGCTGCGCACTTGTGTTCAGTCAGGTGTGTATTTAAAACTCTCAGTTATGAATTTGGACCACTACCATCCATCTCATGCTGTGCTCTATCTCCTATAGGTGAGAATCCAACCTGCAGAAGGAGGTACTGGGATCATCGGCACAGAGGAAATGGTCCTTTTCTGAAGGATGCAGAGAAGGATGTGACGAAGGGAAAGCCGCAAAGGCAGAGTAAACGCAACAGCAGCAGCAGTACAGCTAATTCTAACGTCATACTTCCAAAAATAGTCAACAGATGACAAATCAAATGCCAAATGGTTTCACTGTTTTCAAGGCTTTATGGACCGTATAGTAAGTTACTATTGCATAAAATTTCAAGATGACTTTGAATGTCCAAAGACTTGTGTACAGTCACTTTTACACAGACGTGCACACATTACAAGCACTAGTGGGTTTAGAGCAGGGGTCTTCAACTGGCTGTCCGTGATCCCTACGGGGTCCGCAGAGGTACTCCAGAGGGTCTGCCAATTTTCACTAAAATAATTTGTGAGAATATATAACAAAAATGATATATGATACTAACATAACATGAACAGCAACTATGGGAAAAGAAAAAAAAGGCGAGGAAAGGTGTTGGATGAACATAAATCAATAACTTATAGGTTGATGAATTGAAGCAGAATGGATAAATTTGTCACGGTTAGTAAGGTAAAATAAAAGGTGAATAAAGTAAATATAAAAGTTTTTATAGGCTAGGCTTAAAATGTGACACATAAAAAAAATTAAAAAGATTACATATGGGGGTCCTTCGACTAAAAAAGGTTGAAGACCTCTGATCTAGTGAGGTGGAAACAAAGTTAAAGAACCCTGGTTTAGAGGTCCTAGTTACAACATCATATTTACATCTACTCACTACACCTCTTCGCCGTTGGAATATATATGTGCATATATATAATATAATCTTTTCCTTAATAGTTTATCTTTTGTGGGCTATACACTTATTTGGGCTTTAGCAAATATATTTTTAAAAATGGTTTGATGGTTTTGAGATTTATGTACATTTCATTATTCCATGATTTAGTGCAGTTATTTGGAAGTTATAAAAGATATGATCATTTGTTTTAATTTGTACCTATGTTAGACTATTATTATTACTATTATCTTGAATTATACTTTCTCTTATTGCTCTGCACACTCATTAACATTTTAAATAACTATTATTAATCTTAATCATTATTTTTATGTGATTATGTAACATCTGTGTGGAAACTGCAGATGAGAAATAACCTTTGGTGGATTAACTGCAATATTCATTCATGTACAATAATTCCTGTTCAATAAACTAATAAATAAAGATCTTATGGTAACCTTTAAGTATCTCGGGGTTATTTTCTTGGAGTGTCTCACAGTCTATGACGTAACTGAGCCCTGCTGTGACGTCACTGCGTTCATGTAGCAGGCTGGAGAACACGTCACGTGACAGTGATCGGCTTCGCGCGCTTTCTGCTCTCTGTCATTAGCAAATATGAACTGTCTACTTGAAGGAAACGGTGTGAAAGGTAATAATAAGCAAGAGAAGGAGTGAAATATGGAGTTAAATTGATGTAAAGAAAATATTAACTGTGTGTAGGACGACATAAAACACTCATTTATTATAAAGGAGATTAACTGTTTAATGCTATCTTAACTTAGCCTCCAACTAGCTAGTTAAGTTAGCCGCTATTTTAGTGACTTGATATTGTTGAGGTAAACCCAGCTAGCATTCAGCCCGTACATACAGACAGGAAGAAATACTAACTATGAGCACAAGTATAGTATGTTGCTGACGTTGAACTGTCTCTCTGCGTGTTGTGTTTCAGTGTTTGGAAAGGCTCTTCATGCCCTGTCACGGATTGGAGATGCGCTGTGGTTGGATCCCACAGTTAAAGGGGTGAGGGGCACCAACCAGGACTCTTCCACTGATAGTGTTACTGCTTGCACCCTTTGACACGAGGTCCTCTACAGGCACTGGGGTCCTGTCAGGAGCAGCATCTTGACTGAATCTCTCTCTCTGCCTCTTGTCTTAAGCTGGCCCTGAGAGCAGTGAACTCTGCTCACTCTGCATACGCCTGCTTCCTCTTCTCGCCGCTGTTCTTCCAGCACTACAGCCTGGGATCAGGATCGGAGCAGGGCAGTGGATCAGTCAACTGCAAACTTCTCATGAAGGTGTATCAGTCACTCAAAGTGTTTTTTCAGGACATAGGAGGAACATGTGATAATGTTCTCGCCTGTCTGAAACGTGTCTGTTTGTTTTGAAGTCTATTTTACCTCTTTTCCGGTGTTTGACTTCCATCGAGCGCAATGTGGAGCGATGTCAGATATCAGTCAGCACACCCAGTGACAGAGTGGTGGTCCAGTTTTTTTGCAGGCACGGTAGGAAGCATTTTGTGTTATAAGCCAGTCGCAGGTAAAGAAAAGATTCAAACCATTCCTGATTGATTTGAAATAAATTTCCACTCATTTGAATGCACTTCTCTTTTATTCTTTTTATGTTTGTTTTTATGTTCAAAATGACCTCTCTCAACACCATCCTGCAGACACTGCATTGCATATTATCAACACTTGGTGGCAGTGTGCTCCAAATATCCTGTCTGCTTTTGTGCTAGGCATAACTAAAACACACAACCTACGCTTCCAGGAAAGTGAGGCTCTGCAGGCAGTGTTTGCCTCACACCTCTGCCCCAATGTGCTGAAGGCTCCTGCCAGGTTAGCAGCTCATTATAAACTCGACTTTCTACAGGTGCACATTTCTATGATTCAGCAGGACCAGTTTTCATGAAAACACAATTTGAGTTCTGTTTGAAAAGTCTCTATAATTCATCTTTAACTTATTTTCTTGACAAGCAGATTTATTGTTAAATTAAGAAGGCACGTGGCTGTGGATTCAGCAGTCTAGTCTGTTTAATGGAGGGAGAGTAGATCTTTACAATATTTTGTTCTCTTGGCTGACACTGGGCAGCACACACACACACACACACACAGCTTCAGCTCAGTTTAATCATCAGATTTGACAATGACATAAATACTCAAAGTATATAAACTTCAAAAAAGCACCATCCATCAGTGGCATAACACTGACGTGAGGTTAATTCTGTGTGGGTTTGCGTTTGTTTTTGCTCTGTGTCTGCAGGCTTCTCTGTGATATGGTGATGCATTTCCCATCATCCCAAGAGGAAATCACTCTGTCTGTGACTCCTCTGAGAGTCAGTCTGACAAACTACTGTGAGGAGGGAAAGGGTGAGCTAACGTTACACTGTGATGTGGCCCGGGCCCAGGACAATGCTGCGAGTGACAGATATCAGAATCACTGCTGCAGCAGCTTTGAGAGTTTGACCTTTGACAGCCTGATAATGTTTTTTTATCATTATTATTTGTTAAACATTTGCATCTAGATAACCTTACATATAACAATGTATGTAAGGATATGATAACAGGTTGTGTGTGTAACGTCTAGAGGTTGGGGTGTTGGGTGAAGAGCACCGCTTGTGTGGTGGAGAGAAAGAAAATATAGTGTTGAAGTTGTAGTCATGCTATGTGATGTGTTTTTGTTACAATAATATAGTAATGAAATAATATGAATATACTACAGTAATAATTACAATACAGTATAAGATATTAGTAACTTTTATAATAATCCAAATGACATAATAAAGCAGTGAGGAGTGAGGCCACAGGGGAGGTGACCACGAAGGTCCCTCCCTCCAGCCTGCTCTGAGCTGCATTCAGGCCCGGAATGTGCAAACGTTCACAGTAAAATGCAAAATGTTCAAAAAGATATTTATCAGAGGGCAGTCATCTTTAAAAAAGTGTGTTAGTTTAATAATGCAAATACTGCATATTTAATCCTTCAGCTCCATTAAAACAACCATTCAAAATGTTGTGCAGGTGTTATTTGACTCGGCCGTGCCTCTGTCATAGATCCCATGAGGACGATGTACACTGAGATGTCCTTACACCCAGACGAGTTTGACTTCTTTCAGGTCGGGGTGGACTTGGACCTAACCTTCTGCCTGAAGGAGCTGAGGGTAACGGTTATTTTTGGAGGCTCCCGTCATTTCAATATCATGTGTGTATATCTTTGTGTGTGTGTGCGTGTGTGTAGAGGGTATGTGTGTGACTGGCTCACACAGGGGAGTATTTCATGTCTAAGAGGTCATATTTCTGGTCCTGTAACCTGGATACTCGAGTGTCCTAAAGCCTGTGTGCTCGGCTCTCTGTATAGTTTCCGTGTGAACTTTCCCCTCGGTGCTGACACCCGTCTTTGTAGCCAAGGTAGTATTACCTAAATGACGTATATCATGCCATTACACAGTAAAAGTAATTAAGTTATAAATGGCAGAAATCAAAGGATGCACATGTGATGCCTTATCAGAGTCCATTTTAAACACTGGACCTGAGAGAGCTCTAACAGTCTGCACAGTGATACAGTGCTTTATGACAGCGTCTAACTCAAAAGGACTTGATTGGCCATTTGGAAATTTGGACAAACAGTCCTTGTATTAGTGAAATTGCGAGACTTGTTCTGCATTAGCAGCAGTAACTCTTGTCCCTAATGTCTTGGAATGTTTCTTGGACGCCCCGCTGTGAGGCTCCTCATTAGCTGGCCTTTTGGAAAATCGGGTTTGGATGGATTAAAATCCAGTTTCAGTTGGCCTCATTGTGCTCGTGCGTTGATATCTTTCACTGTAAACATGCCGTGACACTGCATATCAAAAAAAATGTCACAGTCACAACTCATGACACAAAAGCAAACCTCATAGTTTTTCTGTCGTGTTTGTGCAGGGTTTGCTGTCCTTTGCAGAGTCACATTCCCTTCCAGTGTCGGTCAACTTTAGCACAGCGGGAAAGTAAGTCTCTTCACCATCATGATTAACTTGAGTAGCATTTGTCTCTCAAGTTACAAGGACTAACGTCAGTCTGTGTGCTGCTGTACCACAGGCACTCTAAACATCAGTAAACTATTTTGTCTGTGGCTCACGAGTTTTGATTATATTAGCAGACTTTGAACCAAGTGACCAGTCCTGGTGACTTTCCTCATGGCTGGTCAAACAGTGAAAGGCATTGTTGCATTCAAAAAGGAGGCATAGTGTAATTATATGTCTCTGTCTGATATTTAGCAGTGTGTCTGATGCTGTTTACAGGCCGGTGTGCTTCTCTGTGGAGGATGTGGTCCTGGAGGCCAGCGTGGTATTGGCTACCCTGATGGACTCTGAAAGCAGGGGCCCCTCTCAGCCTGCAGAGACCCTGGCCCCTGTTACATCGAGGTAACAAACACTGTGTTGCCTTCCAGACACACTGCTTTTAATCCTGTGCGCAATAATTGCAGCCTGTTGCACTAGATCCTGTCAGTTGCACAGATAAAGGCTAAGATTTATTTTCCTGTTATTGTGACCCGGTGGCGCCCTTGTCACAGCTGAAGCCTTTGTAGGCCCGGTTACTCAGATCTACTTTGACGGCGTATTCGAGAGTATAATTGAATCTTCCCACAGGGTTTCTACCTGAGCTTCTCTCCTGGCACTCAGTCAATGCAGTTTGCCCTCATTGGCTGTTTTTAGCCTCCTAAGAGGGCGTAGTGTTACAGCAGCCAGCCGTGTGTCTGTGACAGAGATAAATAGGGCAAGTCCAGGACATTTGGGGTTAGAGGCCTGTCAGTGTGACAGTGTGTAATCCTCTCATCCCAGCTATGCTAGCCTGCTTGGCTCTTCTGCTCATGTCCCCGTCCTGTCCTGCTAACTTGCTAACTCTCCCTCTCTCTCTCTCTCTTATACTGTGCTTTGGGCTCTGGGTGGATCTTGTCGCAACCGGTCCCAGCTGTACCATTGAACATCTGGTTCATTTGTAGCTTAGTTTGCTTGTTTGCACTGCCGGGAGTCTGCAGAGACACAGCTGAGCTGATGAGCAGGCACTTCTTCAGTGCTCCTGAACTACAACCTGCACTCCTTAACCTGTGTCCTCTGCTTTCACATCAATCATTAAAGCAACACACGAGGGTCATACCAATACAGTGTAACTATGGACAGCTGCACACTGTATTTGTTAGGATTATATCACGTTATTATAAACTAGCTACATAGACATATGAATGACAGACACACTGTTGATACAATTACAAGTCAGTGTAGCATCAAAATGATTTCAAATCTGTTAAATCTGTTTCTGTTAAAAAGTTGCATATTGTAGCTTTTTCTGGACATTTGCAGAACATGTTTTATCTTTGTGGCGTGTTGCCTCAGGGGCCCTTTGAAATGGAACTAAAGAGTCTGAGGTTGTGTGGAGACTTTTGAAGCTTTCAGCTCGCTCTCTTTCCTTCTTGCAGGCTTCTTTTGTTGTCTCCTCATATCGTGCCTAAGGCCGCTTTCAGTATCAGCTGATACAAGGCCTGTCTATGAATAAACACAATGTTCTTAATATTTTGCTGCAATCTGAACGTATTACACAACACTCTTTCTGTAGTTGATAATAATGATTCTATTTGACAGATTGTTCAAATATAACATCACATCTTGGCTATGGAATATGACACTTAGACACCACTGCATGCACAAATTACAGTACTATTTTAAGATGAATATCATTGTAAACGCATGTTTTTATGTGAGGTGCTATTATATAGACACATGCTGAATATATATTGCCTCCAGAAACATATTTCCTATCAGAGTTGTCCTGTTTTTCAGCCTAATGTTATGTCAAATGTAGTTTGTGTGACACCATCTCCATCACCTCTGTCAGACTTGGCAGTATAACCAACACCTTTCCTCAGCAGGAGTCACATTTCACCGAGACACACTGTGACCTCACTGTGTTGTCTGCTCAGAGACAGGATTGTTCATTTGCAGCGATGGAACTGTACACCACAGTCACACACTGCACACAGTGTCATGACTCAGGAACAGATTATCTCTGCATGAAGAAAAAATCTCACCAACAGCTCTGCTGCAGAGACCAGTGTGTTGTGTATGTTCCCAGGTGTGCGGATGCTGCTGTTCTGCTCGTGGGATCATGTGAGGCAGACAGCGGGGAGCCTCGCTGCACCCCTGCTGTGATGGATCTGGTAGCATCCAGCCAAGGCAGCCCTATAATCAGCCCGCCCCCTCTCATGCTGCCTCTGCTTCAGATTGACGAGCCCAACGGACTCGGTGAACTTGGTGAGGCCTGTGCCAGTTTAACCACGACTCCTGCTTCCTCCACGGTAACAAGAGCTTCCTGTTGTTTTTTTAATCTGTACTGGGAACTGTCTGTGGCCTTTGCCTGTTTCCTGAGGCCTGCAGACTCACAGGCTTGACGGTGTTGACAGGTTGGGTGGCATTGTGAAGTGCCAAAATGTTTCAGATGTTTTACTTTGACTTCTACTGGGAGTATCCCCAGAGTTCTGTAAGAGGTGTGACTGAACACTGAATGTGAGAGATAAAAAGACTGTATTAAATGTCAGTATGATGACTATTTTATTAAAATCACAGTAAGATGGGACTTGTTTTCTGGGCGGCACCTGGTATACTCCATGTTTAATGTTTTGGTCTGGAAATCTTTTTCGCGGCGCACACTAACGCATGTTGTCTCTTTTTCCTTGCAGATCTGCTCTCTGCTTTTCAATGCCTTGTCATCAGAGCAGGACAGTGATGGTTATGATTCCAGACTGCCTGTTCTGGCATGTTACAGTGACGGAGAGGAGAGCATGGAGGAAGACCATACAGGAAGCCCCTCACTCTGACAACAGAGCTGTCTCACACGCCTTGTTTTCATCTTGACAAGAAGAACTGCTGCTTACAGCAGGGCACAACTCTATTACTAAACTGAATTTATATTTCATGGATTTGAAGTTGTTTTTAAGCATGTTGTTTGTAGCTCAAATGTTCCTTGTGTTTTTGTTTCACTACAATATTCAGTTAGAAATTCTAGAGAATGTACAGTATTTATAAGTTATTGATCAAAGAGTGTGGTTCGGCCTTGTCTGTGAAAACATCTCCTCACCCAAGATGCCACACCTGTCCTGTCTGCTCATAGTAACTCTTCACATGCCCGACATCTGAAGAACGTGGGAGTAGACAAAATTGTACAAGGTGTTCTAAACCATTACGTCTATCTGGCTTGCACAACATCCTGAGTTCAGTGAGGTGAACACTGGATGCTAAATGTAATGCCTTGATGGGAAAATACAGCAGTGGAGGCAGTGAGGCTGCAGCAGTGAAAAACGCCTCTGCAGTGTTTTTGTTCAGTGTGTCAGGTGTGCTGTGATCTAAAACCAGCCGCACAGATCAGTCATCAAACACAACGGGATAATAAATACTATAGTTTTTATTTAAATATTGTACAGCTTTAATTTTTTTTCTTTTTTGAACCACAGAGCTTAGATCTGCATTGAAATGTACACCCAGAATATATAGACAGACATGTTGTGGTTGTAACAAAGTGTTTGGAAGAGGAAGATGAGCGATGTCAGGGCAGGTATGAGTCAGTAAACAGTGGCTGTACCGTCTGACTGTCAGAATTGCTTTGTAATATCATTAAGGCTGCTTAGATTGTCCTCAGTGCTATGACACTTCAAACTCACATTTGACCATCCACTGCTCCTCCTCCATGAAACTGACACAGTCCAGTGTGAACTCAAACAGTCCGTTAAAGAGCGCAGTTTGTAAAAAGGTGGATTTTCTAAGCTTGCGATGGCTTTATCATGTTACACTCCTGTGAGTGAGAGGAGCTTTCAGGAGAATACAGGTTGAACCTACTGTAGCTGAAAAGACCTTGTGTTAAGACAGCAGGGCATGATGGGGAAGTTTTACTTTTATGGCTACTTAACAGTTTGAGGCTACGTGCACATAGCCGGAGGTTTAAGGAAAGATGGACATTTGCCAGTATCAACAACACTTGATACAAGGCACATCACAATGTGGATATGACTGTGAGCTTTGGGTAAAATGCAGAGTGCAAATCTGTAGTGAAGTGACAGAAACATACTGACCATGTTTCACATGAAACCTGCAGTGACCTGACTGAATGAATGAATGAATGAATGAGCGAGCCGGTGGAGCTCTACAGCAGGAGGGAGGGAAAGGAAACAGAAATGCTGATTGACAGGTTTCTAAAGCTAATCCCACATTTTGATCAGTCCAAAGAATTAAAGAAAATCCCACTGAACAAAAGAAGTTACAAAAATACATTTGGTCACCTGACCAACTTCCACTGTCAAGCTTTTTTTTTTCTTTTTTTTTTGATATGCTTCTTAAGCTTTGTGCGTTTAAGGCTGCCAGACTGATTTAGCCCAGTGGATACGGAGATGTCTGTAGCCTTCACATCCATTTCATAGACACTAATTACACATATCAATACACACTGACAAGCATTCATCACACACACAAGTAAATCACAATCGAGACTTCAGCAGCAGCAGCTGTGAGATTAAAGGGAGAGCATCAGTTTGACACTACACATTTATGGATAGCTAGAAAATCCTCATCCCAGCAGCCATGAAGTAACAAAATGTGTGCAAGACTTGAACTGCACTGGTACGGGAGAAGGCAGCTGCCACTCTTCTGCATTCAATCTCATTGACTCACGCTGCACAGAAACTAACAACATGTAAAAATGTCACATACACTCTTTTTTTTTTTTGTTGCAAATATTCAACAAAACATCCCACAACAGCACACTGGTCATATCCTACTATTCAAGCCTGTACTCTCAGCACGCACATACAAAGACCTTTGACGAAGGTTTTCAAACTACCACTGTTATCATTAGGAACATCCGCTTGCACAAGGCAGGCCATTTATTGAGCCCTAGTGCTGCCATTTCCTGTGCAGTTCCCTTCTTGACACTACTGATGGAGTGTATCTTTCCCTTCCAGCAGCCCAGCGTGGGGCCGCTTTAATAGTCTAACATCTACCGTCTGGCTACATCTGCCTCCGTCTCTGAATCTCAACTTCCTCCCTGCCCAAACCACACATCAGAAAAAGACGACTTATCCTCGTCAGACAGGATCCTCATCTCCAAATGACTGCTTATCCCAGCCAATGGGATTATCCAGTGAGCACTGGAACACTGCAGCCTGACCAGGAGGATGTCTCAGTCCCCAGGTCCTCTTGATTCAGCCCATCTCTGAGTGGGCATGTAGGAGTTTTTATATGGAGAGGGGGGTGTTGATGGTCAGCTGGTTGGAGGGCTGGCAGCATATGTGGGGGAAGCATCTGACATCAGTCTTTCATCCTGGCCAGCAGGAATCAAAGCAGTCCTTCACCTGCAGAGGCAGATGCCCCCTGTCACAGCTCCACATACACTCTAGTCAGTGTATTCTGCCACTATGGACAGCAGCACTGTGATGTCGTCTGGCTTTCCTCCTGGACAGAAAAGAACGAGATGGCGCTAAGTGGAAATGTAACGTTTCAACTCGACTGTGTGCTGTGAAGCTTTGAAGAGCAACAGATCAGAAGTTTCGGTGTCCATTCGGTTCAACACTTACCTCTTACATTCAGCCCGTTGTCACATGCAAACTGTGCAAAAGGTGACATGTAGTTAGGGTCATAGGCCAGTACATGTGCCTGCTTCGCGATGCTCTGGGCCGTCTGCTGGATGCTCTCATAGTTCGTGTTCTTCATAGCAAAAACAAAGATGGACGTTTGTTTATCACATACTTATTTCACTTCCACCAGCAAAGCTGTATGGCCACAGTGTCATTTACCTTGAGTTTCTTCAGCTCCTGTAGGATCATATAATCGGGCATGTTGTCGAAGAGCCCATCGGTGGCGGTGAGGATGATGTCACCCAGCTGGACGTCGAAGGAAGAGCTGTCTGCTGCATCAGGGCTGCGGGGACAGATGCAGTAATGTCAGACATGAAGTGATTGTTAGCCGGGCTACCCGGACTGTGAGCTCAGTGCTGTGTTTTTGGACCATGGGGAGGAGGCCCGGGGAGCAGGTGGAGCACATGTCCAATAAAATGGGTGCTACCATCAGAAAGATGAGTGCCACAAATACATATATCCAGGAACCAAGTTAGTCTGCCAGTGTCAAGTTCACTTCTTGGAAGATGCCCTTACCCTGCTGCACACCCCGTGGCCAGTCAGGACTGTTATTCATTACAAACTGTCTGGACTGCATCATGACACTGAGCCAAAGCTCCCAGGAACAGCCTGTCCTGTGCTGCGATTGATGCTGCTGAAGTTACAGTTCACATGAAAAGGAATAAAAAAAACGACTTCCTGGCAGCCAGGTAGAGCCAAAGAACGACACTATTGCACACACGTTGTGTGCAGCCACATTTAGATATGGAAGCATGAGAATGGTCTCCTGTTTGTGCACTGGGGGAGCAGCTGTCGCAGAAATGAGCCGGCTGCCATGTTTGAATCCATTATCCGTTATTTAACACGTCCATGAGTCAAAGCCGTTCCTCAAATGCCACCGAGGACAAAACACTTTAGATAATTACACAGCGATAGCTCTGAAACGTCTTATCTTCGATTCTAATTATGAAAATAATCCTCAGGAAAAACATGCATTGGCTTATAGCCACGAAGCCACGTTATGAGAACACAATGACTCCCTCGTGTCCGATCACCACGCAGGATGACAACCACTGAACCAAATGAAAACAAATGAAATCATTTCACATGAATTAATACAAGAGAGAATCATGTTCATTAAAATCAATATCCTCCAATATTTCAGTTTTCAGGGAACTCTTTTCCTTGTCTCCTGCAGTTAAAGGAATGTTGTTTGTGCACTTCAGTTTTGACCCTTGCACTCTTTGCTATTGGCAGCAATGTGGGTGATTAAGGATTGGAAGTTTAATCTGCTGTTGCACTCAGTAAATCTCTCAGAATGACTAATATGCATGAATTTTCTAGCACGGTATCAAATCCACAACCACTGAAAGCAATGATGGTGTGTTTGAAACTAAATTCAGGTTGTTTATAAAAAATAAATATAGTCTGTATCACTGGTAACCCTCAGTTTTTCCAACTCGCTGTTAAAGAGGCTCAAAATAATCTGCCTGGTTGAAGACAAGGCTGCTGGGGCAGGGTGGCTGTGGACTCTCTGGTTTGCCCATCAGCCCACACAGACTTTGACCCAGGGTAAGAGGAAAAGCTTGGCAAACATCCAACACTCTACTGACGTCTAGTGTGCTGCTGCTTGGCACGGTGCAGCAACGAGACACGACAGCACGTGGCCTCCTGACACACTGCAGCTCCACACAGCACAGTCACTACATTCACAGGACATGCAGTGCAGTTTGCTATGTCTGCTTGTGATCTGTATCAGTACAGAACACATGTTTGATCTCAACGGTTATGTTGGAACAATTCAGGGGTGTGTAGAGCAGCAGATGTATGACATACTTCCTGTTAGGCGTCTCACCTGTCACTAAGGACGGCCCCCTCGGCCCCTGGGGGAGCGATGGACAGCTGGAAGGGCGTGTTGAAGTAGTGCTGCTGCTCGTCCGAGCGGTGGACCACCTCTCCTCCCCGCACCACCAGAAAGCCTGAGTCTCCGAGGTTGGCCGTGTGCAGTCGGTGACTCTGCCGGTCCAAAACCACGATGCAGGCCGTGCTGCTACCTGCAGACATACACGACATACACACACACGTTTAGTTTTCCATTTCAATGCAAATGTCAAGAACAAGTTTGAATAAACCTATAAATGAAATGCAAATATGGTGTGCATCGACAGCTGGGTGGATGAACAACCACGCCAAGGATCCCATCCATGACAAAGTCAAAAAGTTTGTATTATTCTGGCAATATTCCAATGTACTCACTGCAGGCTACAAGCATGTCAGGTAGGTATAACACAGAACTGCCAATACACATTGCCATGGTGCAAATTACTAAGGCTGTCAAAGGTAGCCATACTTTAATAGCATAGTTTTAAAACTATAGAACAGAAAACAGAATCTATAATTCAGATTTTAAACTTTAGACAAATGAAACAATAAGGAAGAAAATCAGCTGCTCATCATGATGTGTTCAGGGACTTTTTCTGTGTGCAGTGTGTTGGAAAAAGATCCTATTCTTTGTTGTGGTTTTCAAAGAGGTATTGTGTATTTTCTATCAGTATTGTACTGATGTTTACATTTCTCATATTGTGGCAACATCAGTGATCACTTCCATCATTTTTTAAGTTTGTCAGTAATTGAACCATAAAAATGTGTAAAAACATTACTGTGCAGCAGACATTGTGATTGTACCTGGAAGTTCAGATGTTACTAATAACATGAACATGGCTGCGTTCTCTTCATGTGTCCCGATGAGCCATGACAGTGTGACAGAGAGCCAGCATGCACAATAGGACCAGGACCCTGAAGCTAAATGGAATTCAGCCATTATTCATTTATTTATTTTTGGCTGCATTTTTTTCCAACTGTGACATGCAGCCAGAATATGTTCTGTGAAATAAAAGTGCCTGAATGAAAACAAAAGTGCAAACAGTCTTTTCCTCAGACTTTCTGCAGGAAGAGACTGTTAACGGAAAGATTCCCATCTGAAGTATGTTTGGGAGACGGATTAATGAGGTTAGCCTGAACACACAAACTTGACGGGCCACAATCAGCGTAGCGGTTTCACAGAATTCTTCATGGATAGAGTTTCACCATCTGGGGGATGCTGGAGAGGCAACATGAGCTGGTGGAGCGGGAGAACAGCGTGCGACCACACCCTGCTGCTGATTCATCTGGCACACTCAAATATGCTCTCTGGAATCAACCTTCAAAACCCCTCACGCTCGGTGACTCACTCCTTTTCTTCTCTGTTTTCGCTCCAGCGCTACAATTACACACACACACACACACACACACACACACACACACACACACAAGAACATTCCCTCTGCCGTGAAGGAACAGCACAATACAGCGTTGTTTCCTCTGCTGCACATGTGATAAAAAGGGATGGAAAAGTACTGACACTCTCAGAGATCTGTTCCTAAGACATTTGTTTGCTGCTGTTACATGTACGTGCATGCTTTTAATGTTGGGAAACAGAGCAAACTGAGGAAATAGAGATTGGAAGTGAGCGGCACGGGGCAGGTCGGGGCTTGGGACATTCCCAGAACTTTCTTAATGGGATCTGGCTGTTCTCTGACTCACAATGCAAAAATCTCAATCCGGCCACCACTAAACTAACAGACAGAAACAAACAACCTAGCCCTAACCACATGGAAAAAGTGCTGCTTCACTGGCACAGCAGAGGTTGGACTGTAATGTCCTGCAGAGTGCATCGTATGGATCCTAACTTGATAAGTGAGCTTTAATGACGCTACAGCTGCAAGATAACATGTTTAATACAAATGGTTTGGAAAAGGAGGAGAGACTTTGGCTCTTTTTGTACTCACTGAACTAGATCGGATGATCAGATTAACTGTATAGGATTGAATGGGGGTGGTGGACGAGTGCATTCACATTCAGACAAACATTCCATCTATGATGCACTGATGGAGCACTGCTGTCTTTAGAGAAGTGGACGTGGCCATGGCTGTGTGTGTGTGTGTGTGTGTGTGTGTGTGTACAGCGGTTTTACTCACCCAGCAGTGGCACTTTGTTCTGTAGCAGCTCGTAGTAGCTGGTCGTGAGGACTCCCACAGGGTTGCTGGGGACGAAGCGTCCTTCCTTCACCAGCCTCTCGCACGTCTTCATCAGGGTGCCTGAAAACTGCGACGGGTCCACTCCATAGTCCCGCCAGCCGCCTACTCCATCTGCTACACCTGAAAACAGGCAGATGTTTGTTTAATGATTGGAATCCATCATCTTCCCTTTAATTGCAGTTCAGCAACACCTTCTTCCTTCACTGCTTAATATATTAATGTTAATTATGTTTCTGTGTCGCATAAGGCTGCTTTTTAAACTTTTGTCTAAGAGCTCAGAGAAAGGGTAATCATTTCTGACATTACTCAGACTTCCTACTGGTGACGATCTTGTGAGAAACAAGAACAATGCAGTGCAGAAAGATAACGGGCACTGTCACTGAGATGCAAAAGGGACATCCAGTCCAGAAAGAAAAGACTCTGCCTGTGAGGACCCATCTTCACCCTCCAGTTATTCCTCATAACGTTAGGCAAGTCTATCCACTCATCAAATCATTAAACATAACGAGCTGTTATTGTAGATCCACTGTAATTTCAGTGCAATTTATGCTCACTGATCAAATATTTTGGCTCTTGGCTTCAAAAACAGAAACTCTGTGATTCCTCAAATGCATGAAAAATCTCTTTCTCCAGAGACGTGCCATGATTTGCAGGTTAATGAGAGCTCTTGTTCTGCCATAGGAGCATTCAGTCAGGTCCAAGATTTTCCCAGAAAGGAAACTTTAGTCTTGTTACTCCAAGCAGTGACCATACAAGGATGTCCCTCTGCATCTCCTCAGCCTCTGCCAGAACAGAGAAACAGGCCAGCTCCAGGCACGCACACACACACACAAGTTTGCAACTAATCAAAGCTTCCCAAAATAACCTGACTTTACAGCCTGGGCTGTGTTTGTGTACTTCAGGCATGATGGTGTGTGGGAATAATTCTCCATATAACATAAAGCAATGAGATGTTCAGGTTCAAGCCTAAATATCATAAAGATGCTGCAGAACAAAAAAAAAACAACAAGGGCTAAACCCACGTGGGCACTTCCACGAGCTTTAACTGTGTAACAACGTGGTATTAATAAGGCTCCACATATTCGGGCTGACCTTTGACCTCCCATTCACGGCAGTGTTAAACACAGTGATGTCGCATAGCTCACCTAAAACATCCGCGGATCTGTGCCGGGCGATGAAGCACGCGTCGTCCCCATAGCACATCCCTTTCTTCAGGATACCTTTGCGGAAATCCTTGCCGAAGCCGCAGCTCGCTGTCACCAGGCTGTAGTCGCGGCTGTCTGTCTGAGAAAGTCCGCCGATGACAGCTCTGGCAACCAGTCTACCGTACGACAGCACGGACAACATCACCTACACACACCAGCTCCCACCAAACAAACCGGCCAAGCTAACAGCCGACCCCCCCGTTAGCTTAGCGTCGATGTTACGCACACTGTGTTGACTTGGAGATGTGCGGCTAAAGCTAGCCAGACTCTGCCGCCGACAACAACAGCCGCCACGCACGCATACACAATGCCTTCCCCCGATAGAGCACGGAGAGCCGCCGGGGAGAGCTTTTTGTTCTTCCGCCGCGAAAACTGGAATATTCTCACAGAAAACAGTAGTCTATTTCGGTCCAAGAGACCCGTGAATGCTGGTTCTCCGTGGCCATGGTGGCTCAAGTCGTGTCTTTGAGACGCTACATAACAAAATGTGGACGACTTGCCCCGTGGCCTCGCGCACTACTCTCCGCGAGCAGCAAGGTCTTGTGACTGCTCTGACGTCAGACACCGTTACGCAATCTACGTTTCCTAATAAGGAAACGTCACTCAGTCACCCCCTGTCCTGTCTACGACTAAGAAAACTATCTGCAGAGGGGCATACATGCTTTTTTTGGACAAAATGTCTACATGAAGTATTAAATATAAATATTACACATAAGAATAAACATGAAAAGTGCTGATGTGGGTGAAAATAGTCAGTGAAAACTGCCATTTTGTGAAAATTAGCAGAAAAATAATGTTCCTGCATTTCTTCTAACACCATCCAACATTTGACACCTCCATTTCAGTGGCCTCACTTTGACCAATATGCTGTCTCTCCCTTGTGGATGGTGAATGATATGACCCCCTTTGAGGTGTTCTTAAGCAACAGCAAGCATTGCGATTCATAATTTTGTATTTGTCTTTAAAAAGCTAAATGTTTCAGGCAAAAACGGCATTCAGATACCAAATTCCCCCCTAAAATACACTCAAAGTTTATTAGAAAGATTTAGACATTACAAGAGTGCTTTTTTTATTCATTTAATTTAGCACAAGACTTGTTTAAAAATGTGATAATGCAGTGTAAAGTCAATATCCTCTGACACTGACTGTAAATAAACGGTAAATAAAAGTTTTACAGAAGTAAACAGGTGTTTGTGACTTTTTCCCCATTGGTTTTATAGTTATTAATATCCATTACTGACAGTGAGAAAAAGGATGACAAATGAATAAAATACATAAAATAAACTGGAAAAATTGTGCACAGCTTCAAACAAGGCATTCCTGTGCATAAGTAGCCGTATTGTTACATTTTTCCTGATTGAACAGTCATATGTGGCAAAGACTAGCTGCAAAATGAGTGCAAAACACCTGAGGTTTTTCATGGTGACATATCAATTTACCCCTGTGACCAAAACAACTAAATATTTTGCTTTCATCGTGTAGGAGTGAATATCTTTTCAGTATTGGCAGCATGAAGGTTAACCAATCCTTCAAATGCAGAAGACGAAAGCAGAACAGTGGAGTGAGACTCTGGCCATTTGTCACCCCCTCCCTCCCCACACACTCATTTCTTGGCTTGCTTGGTGACCATGTTGCGAGGAGGAGTCACGGGACGGCTGCCGTTGGGCTTTTTCTTCTCAGCTGGTTTCAGAATCTACAAAAAGGAAAACACAAGAGTTGGAAATATTGAATGAGATGATCATCACTGACGACACTGTCAACACACAGTAGTTGAACCAGTTGAACAAATGTTGACTTAGTACACTTTCAGCATTCGAGAGAAGATTTTTTACACTTGAGATGGCTGTCATTATTTTTACATCACCCATTAATTAAATCAATAAATAACAAATAAAATACAGAAAAGATAGACGGAGCATGGTAATAATTGCAGCACTACGAAAAATTGTAGCAGCTGGCAGAACTGAAGCGTCAGTGATCTTTTGTTTTTTTGTTCAAACATTTTGTCTTCTATTTTCACACATTGACATCTCGCGGCCCTATCCTTAAAAAATGAGCTTTCGCGGCAGCCATTTGTGGTTCACCTTGATAAATATATCACTGATCTTGACCAGCAAGGGAGTACACAGAATGCCATCAACCTTTACCATCTCTGTTTAGTACTCGTGCTAAGATTCTAGTGTCAGTAATGCAGCAGTGTACTTAATTATTCTTTTTAAATAGGCCCTATTTAGTTTTTTTTTTTTTTTTTTCTGTTTTGTTTCTGCTCTGTGTCTTTTCTTCGTAACTTGTCTTTTACAAAATTCTAATAAAATTTAAAAAAAGCTTTTGTGGCAGGGCACGCCACAGAGCAAATGGCTGCTTGCTGGATCAGCTCTGACTCGCTTCAGAGAAATCTCCATCCTTTTTTTTTTTTTTTTTTTTTTTTTTTTTTTTTTTAAAAACCACAAAATTATAATAAAACTATTTAATAGAACAAAACAGTGGTGGCAAAACGCTTCAGAACAATATGTATAAGACAACTCAGCCAGGTCAAGAGTGTGCTGATGCAATTTTGACCGAACTTTGACACTTTTCAGGAAGCGAGTTCAAAGATTTCTTTTTGAGGACACAAACTACAACATTTGGTACGGAGCAAACTGTTGAGAGAGAGGACAGTAGAAGACCTCTACTGTATGCACATCCATCAAATGCACCACTGAGACATTCAAGTGCCTCAGCTTTTAGACTAAGCAACCAAGATTCGACAAACTAACACTACCAAACGTTATATCTACGGTATTTTTAAAACCTATTCTCCACTCATAGGTTTGGCTTTATTTTTTGGTCATGTAACCGAGCAGCAGCAACAGCCTGTGCAAAAATTTCCTGGATGTTATGGCTGCAGCCTGGACTAAAGGACTAATATATAACCAAGAGCAGACAAAAGAAAATCAAGTGTCTGGAGGAAACGAACAGATCATCTGTTGTTTGGAAGTTTTGGGGATTTAGGGAAAGTTATGTTAAGTTAGAACAAATCATATGTAAATAGTACATCAGACTTGTGTCTGCTTCATAAAGAAAGCAGACACGTTGAACTTGTTCAACCACCTGGAAAAACAAAACAAACTGCAGCACGATGAATGTGCGAAGGACAAGCAGAATAACGGGAATAGAATAAATGGAGAGAGTTGAGATGGAAACATATCGTTCACCTCATATTACATGTACATTTGATGCATCTATATCTGGTGCTGGTTGGAGGGCATGTGGAGGAGGTGTTAGCTAACCATGTGCAAACGTTCTGAACAAGCTTGACACCCATAGAAGTGACATGTATGCAACGATGATGATGCACAGAGACTCTATGACCGAGTACTTGGAGTTACAGCGACAGTGAAGGATGTGTTCATACTCAACCTTCAGAGTTGCTGTCCTGTTAAGACTCTTATTATACCTGATCCCAGATAAGACTGAACTGTTCTTTGGTATACAACCATTTGTTTATTAATGCCTTATTAATATGCTTTATTATACATTATGTTATTATTATCATCATTAATCACCCTTATACTTCTAGAGAGAAGCTGTGTTGAGGGTGTGTGGTTTTTTAATGTGTGATTGTGCATTTGAAAAAATATAATAAATAGATAACAAAGGTTAAGATACACAATGAACACTAGAATTTGCCTGTTGGAGCAAAACATCTTGATTTTTGACCATAACATCATTTTAGTTGCAGCAGTTAACTGAAATGTTGAATGAAGAGATTCCTCAAGGTGCTAACAGTTTGTTGCTATTCAACTGAGCATTCCTTTTACTCAGTGTGTCAAATTAAAGTGCAGTTCATTTATTATTTATCATCCTGGAACAGCCCGTGCACGAAGGCGCCTTACCTGAAAAGAGCACATGAGGGTCTCGTCCACGCTCATCATGGCACCAGCATTGTCAAACTCCCCACAATAGTTAGGCGCTGAGAACAAAGTGACGAGTTGCCTCTTAGCGAAAAATTCATAGCCGTCCTCAACAACCTGCAAGCGGGACAACAACAAAAATGAAGAGATGGGTTCATGGGTTGGGGTACTGGATGATTTACACAAATGAAAAACAGAATGCAGATTTTAGCTTTTCTTTTTCACTCTAGCCTTCTTTCTTTATTTTTTGTTCTTTCTTTTCTTGTTTTATTTTGAAGGTTCACAGACCAAAGCAGTTAGAACACACTGCCCAGCGTACACACTGTCCTGCAGTCTGTGTATCTATCTACTATATCTGCACGTCCAAGTGACCTGCCAACACACAGCCACGTCACACGTTCACATTTCTGTTTGTACTGACAGAAGTGATGGTGATTACCTGATGGGCACGACAGATCAGATCCAGGTCGTGCTTGTGCAGGAACTTGGCCACCACCTCTGAGCCAAAGGTAAATGAGACACCCCTGTCGTTCTCCCCCCAGCCCAAAACATCCTTGTCTGGGTCAGACCAGAGCAAGTCGCACAGCAGACCCTGGTCGGGCACGTCAGTGGGGCGCATGATGCGTCTGATCTGCTCCATGGACTGAAGGTCAGGTGACAGTCCTAGACAGAGCGTCAGTAAAAGAACAAATAAACACGCTGATATTGACTCTGAGACCTATTAAACCTGGGTGAGGCCCAGGTCAGTTGACAAACCGCAAAGACAGCAGAACTCAAGGACAAATAACAGTGACTGACGTCAGAGACAGACTTTTGACATGTTACGTGAAAGTATAACTGGTGCGGCGACAAGTAAAATTCAAAAACATAAACTGTACCTCCGTGGCAGCAAAAGATCTTCTCATCGACGATGGCGGCAATAGGTAGGCAGTTAAAACAATCTGTGAAGGTCTTCCAGAGTTTGATGTTGTACCTTCTTTTACCTAAAACGTTCAAAAAGAAAACCAAAAGGTCAAACTAAAACAACCGATCCCTCATGAATATGGAAACGATTTAACTGGCCGCGGGGTTACAACACTCACACTCATCATAGAAACCGTATATTCTGTTAATTGAAGCACACTCGTGGTTTCCCCTCAGCAGGAAGAAGTTCTCTGGATATTTGATTTTGTATGCGAGCAGGAGACAGATGGTTTCCAGAGACTGCTTCCCCCTGTCTACGTAATCGCCCAGGAACAGGTAGTTGCTCTCTGGAGGGAAGCCCCCGTATTCAAACAGCCTCAGTAGGTCATAGTATTGCCCGTGGATGTCACCTGCATGACAAAGGTAAATCAATGAGCATGAAGTGAATTAAATGAGCTCCATAATGTGCCACTGTGTTTGTTTTATGGCAGATACACACACACACATATATATCTCACCACATATCTTGAGGGGGGCCTCCAGCTCCAGCAGGATGGGCTGACTGAGAAAGATCTCCCTGGACTTGAGGCACAATCCGCGGATCTCATTCTCCTGCAGCTGCACGTTCTTGCCAGGCTTTGCTCCTCTGACTGCGACGAGAAGAAGTCAGCAAAAACAATGAACAGCACACTGCGTAATGTGACTGTGAGACACACGGCGTGTACCGCACGTCACGCCGTGCCCTTCAGGTGTGCCAGCGTCCTCACCTCAGACACAAATCAGCAGAAATCTGACGATTACCCACAAAAATAACTAATGCTAGCTCTCTGGCTAACGCGACTAGTTATTTAACAAGATGTTGATTAAAAACAAGCTAAAGCTAGCCGTTAGCATCCGCCATAAACATAATTTCGCTCATTTAATAGTTAATGTTTCAGCTTTCCCTTACCTTCTAAAAGACGCTGGATGATGCTGTCTATGTTGAGTTTGTCCACATCAGCCATTTCAGCGTTAATGCGAGTAAATAAAAGTGATACAGTCAAATGTAGGTCTTGAAAGCTAGCCCGCTAGCTGTCCTGGCATTAGCTGCCTAATGTTAGCCTGGTTGATTCTTGATGCTGTGCCCGGCTCCTCTTCAGCTGCTCCTTCACGCTCAGTCTAACAAACTACGTCGACATGATAGTTAAAAAAAGAAGAAAGAAACCTACATCCAGTGTTGGCTTTTGTCGAGAAAAACAAGGACTAAATAAAAATAAACGTCAGTCGCACTAGCCGTGTGCTAGCCTCGGACGCCCCGTTTTCTGTTTCTGTTGGTCTCTGCCGCACCTTGTACAGCGAGCCAGCCGCTTCCAGCACGCTGCTGCCGGCTGCTGCTCTGCTGCCGCCCCCTGCTGTACCGGATGGAGACAGAGACTGCAAACCATAGAGAAAAACCCTTAACCTGGTTCAGCCCGAGGACCCCTTGGACAGAACAGAGACCCCCACATGTCATTCTTTTTTATTGAAAAATGTGTCACATTTTCAGCCTGGTCTATAATAACTTTTATATTTACTTTATTCACCTTTAATTTCACCTTTTTCACCATTTATATACTAGGTTATTGGCGTATATGTGTTTATGATTGATAAAAAAGTTCATGCATAATGGAATAATTTATTTTGTAAATAGATTCAAAAGTCAAAAGTATCTTATTATTGCATATTAATGTTTGCAGTTTACACACTCATCATTTTTATTATATATTTTTTAATTATTATATTTTAGTGAAAAATATTATGACGAAAACATTTGCAGACCCCCCACAGTCCCTCTGCGGACCCACCTGGGTTCCACCCCACAATCATGGGATAAATATGTATTTTTACAGTAGTTAATTCATGGTCCTACTTCAGAATGATCAGAGGAGGAAAGCTTTTTTTTTTAAGCAACATAACTGCATTGTATTATTATTTATTATTAGGCAATATTTTTTTAAAATTCAATTCAATCAATTTTATTTGTATAGCCCAAAGTCACAAAGTATATTTGCCTCAGAGGGCTTTACAATCTGTACAGGGAGTGACACCCTCTGTCCTTAGACCCTCGGTTCGAGTGAGGAAAAACTTGCCTACAAAAAACCCTTTTAACAGGGAAAAATCCTATGGCAGCATAACTAAGGGATGACCTGAGCCAGCCCTAACTATAAGCTTTATCAAAAAGGTCTTAAGGTCTTAAGTCCACTCTTAAAAGTGTTGACCGTGTCTGCCTCCTGAACCCAGAATGGTAGTTTGTTCCACAGAAGAGGAGCCTGATAACTGAAAGCTCTGGCTCCCAATCTACTTTTGGAAACTATAGGAACCACAAGGAACCCAGCGTCCTGAGAGCGCAGTGTTCTAGAGGGATAGTAAGGTATTATGAGCTCTTTTAGATATGATGATGCCTGACCATGAAGATATTTGTAAGTAAGGAGAAGAATTTTAAATTCTATTCTAGATTTAAGGTATCCAATGCAAGGAAGCCAAAATGGGAGAGATGTGATCTCTGATCTTGGTTCCTGTCAGAACATGTGCAGCAGCATTCTGAATTAACTGCAAAGTCTGCACGATTCGATGCAGTTGTCTGCTGGAGAGGGGGAAGCATGTAGAGAGACAGAAAAAGACTCAACAAACTGGTCAAGAGGTCCATCTCTGTCCTGGACTGCCCCCTAGACTGCACTGAGGAAGTGAGGGAGAGGAGGATGTTAGTAAAGCTGACATCCATCATGAACAACTCCTCTCGCCACCTGCATGAGACTGTGGAGCCTGAGATGCCATGTAAGAAGGAGATCTACCACAGGTCCTTCATCAAAACAGCTGTCAGACTATTTAACACCAGCATGACTCCATGTACTCAATTACTTTTTTTCCTGTGTTAATTATATTTACTGTTCTGTATAGATACACATCTTGAACTAGCCACTACCTACTGCTTTCAATATTGCACTAAAATTAAAATGACTATATACAGCTAATTGAATATCACCACTGAAGCTTTTTTTTGCTGCATCTACAGGAAGTGAAGCTGCACACAAATCCGTCTCCCTGGGGCTAAATGGAAAAGAGTAATTGTTTCTCACATTGGGATTAGCTAACGACCTCACAGGCCTACATGTTTAACCTCCTGACTGTTGGATATCTCCCACATCATCAAAACTTCATGGTGGTTAGGTTGTGCAAATAATATCAGTGCTGCTGCCTGTGATGTCGACCTCCATTACTTTATTCATCCAGCAAAACACAGCATGTTTTTCTAAAGTAGCATGTAATACTAAAAACTTTTCCATGGTCACATAAACTTTTTATTTCACCCATTATGTACATGGTGTAATCATAGACATACCTTTATACATACTATAATAATTTGATTAAAACTTAATTAATACAATAATACACATTTACACAATTTGAAAAAATGAAGCTGAAATTTGCTAAAGTTATTTTTAGCTTCATATTTCTGCTGCAGTCTGTTTGATCATACACATATCTCTGCACAAACATGACCCATAAATGTCCAGAGGGCAATCTGAATTATGAGTCTATTCTTGGTCTTTCTCTTCACCATGTGTGATGACGTAGACCAAATTCTTGTAGTCGAGGTTTCCTGCTACATCTGGTGGGAATGCCGCAAACATCTGTTCCATCTATGGGGATGAAGTAAAACAAACAACCAAAAAGATTATGCTTTTATTAAAAACTCAACAGTGTCATATACCTGATACTGTCTGAGGTGGAGCTCGAACCTCTTCAGGGGAGAATCTGTCTGCCTGGGTCGTCAACATCTCTGTCACACTGTAAAGACAAGTTATGATCATGGTTCCTTTAATTTCCATTTTATAACGCAGTGAAATGTATGTTGTATCTCCTTCATACCACACACACAACATATATACAAATATTTCAATTAGATTAGAACAGACTAGAATAAAACACAACACATACAGTAGCTCATATAAATGTACTCCTGTATATAAATATATCTATATCTATATCTATTTAGATATCCAGATAGTATTTACAGTATGTGGAATGTAGGAGTGTAGTTCCAAGTTGCATGCCATTTATTTATGATGGAGTGCGATGACAGCAGTCTGGTGAAGCGGCTGTAGTTGAGGTGTGTATTGTCTTTTAGTGTCCTTTTGGCTCTGTGCAGGCACATCACCAAAGGATACTAAAAGACAATACCCACCGCAGCTGTAGCCTCCTCACCAAGCTGCTGTCTGGCAAGCAACACAGAAGTAACCACTGCCGTGCCACCAGCAGATTAGCAGAGTGGACATTTACCTCATCAATCAACAGAGCAGACATCTACTCACAAGTCTTTCTTTAACGTTCCTTTTCCTTCAGGATCAAAGACTTTGAACGCGTTCAGGATGGTCTCCTCCGGGTCAGCACCTTAAGATGAACAAGAAGATTACAGAGGTAACATCTTTCTAGAAGAATTACCACGGTCCTGAAAGTCTCTGATGTATTATAAGCATATATATAAAACCAGGCTCTGGATGATCCAGAACAACCCCCTCACCTTTTAGTTTCTCTCCAAACATGGTAAGAAAGACTGTGAAATTGATCGGTCCTGGTGCCTCCTTCAACATGTCATCAAGCTCTTCTTGTTTGACATTTAAACGGCCTAGAGAAGGACAGCAGATCAGGTGGAATAAGATGTAGAGCAGCAGTAAATGATTATTGATTAATCAGATTATTACTTCCTTGATTAATTTGGTGAATCAACTGGTAAAAAACATGTTAGAATAAAATGAAAAAAAGTTGTCATAATGTCTTAGAGACCTCAGGCAACATTCTCAGATTGCTTGTTTTGTCCGAGCAACCATCCAAAACCAAAAATGTTCAGTTCCCAATACACAAGACAAAGAAAAGCAAATACTCGTGTTTGAGAAGCTGGAACCAGTTGTTACTTTTAAAATAGCTTTCTGTCAATTGACCAGCTACTTCAGCTCTAACAAGGTTCACAGGAGACATACAGTATAGGCACAAACAGACACAAAGGTGGTCTCACCTAAAGCTGCGAAGGTGTCTCTCAGGTCATTCTTGTCGATGAAACCGTCTCTGTTTTGGTCCATGATAGTGAAAGCCTGCAGAAGTTTTATTGTTACATGTTGTGTCTGCAGTATGCGCAGTAAACATTCACCACAGAATAAGCTGCTGAGAATTAAATGTGAAAGAAAAGATTTGGCAGAGCACTGACTTCTTTGAACTCCTGGATCTGGGCCTGTTCAAACATGGAGAACACATTGGAGCTGGCTCCATCTGCCCTCTTCTTTGCTTTCTTGGGGGACTGCGGGTTTTTTAACGATGACACTCTAATTAGATCCAATACTAATGGTACAATCATCACCTGGCTCTCTGCTTCAGCTTCACTAATTATCGGTTTTACAGTGACACATGTGCTTATGATAACAAGCCAGTGATCGGCAAACTTACAAAGTGTGGGGGCATTAATTGCACAACAGGCGAGGTTTACACCGGGGCATGCATTTCATTAGGAGGGATTACAAACACTGTCAGTTTGTTATGGAAATATTTACTCAAGCCTCCAATTTTGTGAGAATGCAGACTAAGCCTGGGGAGGGTGTGGTCCTCTGACTGCACTCCCACAGTCCCAGGATCACATGAGGGATTATTCTATAGGGCCTGGGTGATGACAGGATGGTACACTGAGCTCTGTTTGATCAGAAATCCCTCGGAGACAAGGATTATGTTGAGCTATTTACATGACTGCCAAGGAACTGTGAAAAACAGTGTAAGGGGATGCAGTGATGACATCATGTTGCTTGGATTCACGGGCCTCTCGACAGCTGCTGTCTAACCCTTGCTGTGGATTAGCTCTGGAGCACTTGTGTATCTCATGGACGGGACCCCTGGCGCTCGGCTCCATTTATTTCTTTATTTTGTTTTAAGAGGATTCGTGCGATGTGAGGCAGAGTTTGTTGTTTCCTGATGCCGCCCAGTATAGATCATCATCAAACTCCAATCATCAGAATAATACATTAAATTACTCTTGACCTGTTTGGAGGCTCTACCTGTTGCTCCTTCCTCTCTCTCCTCTTTTCACCTCTCCTCCCCTTATTTGCTCTCTCTTCCTCTCCTCTCCTTATTTGCGCTCTCTTCCTCTCTTCTTCTCTCCTCTCCTCTCATGTCCTCTCCTCTCCTCTCCTCTGTTCTCCTCTCCTCTCCTCTGTCCGTTTCCTTAACTCTTATCTCCTGTTTTCTCTTCTCTTCTCTCCATGTTACAATTACTGATTGATATTATATGTATATATAAGTATTTAATTTCAGCATCATGAGTAGACAAAAATAATCAATAAGTCATCAATAGGACAGCTCTCCAGTTGTCCTATTGATGTTTTTTTGTTGATCTGTATTCAGTACCCATAAGCATATTGACATGGAGAATATTGATTCATTATCATTGGTGTGAGTTGAGCAAAATGTATAATTCATCAAAACATGCCATGACAGTATATTATATAAAAATATAATATACTATATGAACACATGGAGCATGCAGCATAAACAGAATGTCTCTGTCGGGTGTTAAGATGAAATGCAATGACAGTGAAATCAGTGTCCACTCACCATGTTTCAGTGTTAGCAGTAGGCCTGTCCTGGCTGCTTTATGATGGAGGTGCAAATAAATCAAGGGGTAGATATACTGACCCCCCCACCCATAATGGTGCATGCTTATGGGTTATAAATACCTCATGCCCTCTTTAGGCAGAGACCCAGGTAAAGAAGACGATCCCCTCCCCAGTTCCAGCTCCCATTGTCAGAGTTCATGAGATTTAGGGATAATAGCCAAACACACATACCCCATTAACCCAGGACCCAAGGATAACAATAGGACATAGCTCTGGCTCACGACAGGACAGTTGTTCTGTGACTGACAGTTGCACTTGATGGGATCCATCACCCAGCTGTCCTGTTAGTGCTCCACAGGGGCCAAACTATGCTGTGATGAGAGCTGTTTCTTGGTAGTCCAATAAACGGAACTGTTAGCTGAATCGGTCTAAGCCCCAACAAGACTCCAACCTAAACAGTGGAAAACATTAGTGGCAAACACTGGTCGGTGACGTGTTTTATGAACAACGTTTGTTTAGTTTTTCTCTCGCTGTCCTTCACCAGTTAGAGAACATGTTTAATACATCATACATAACTGAGACGTGTGGGAGATTAACTTTTAAACAAAATGTTCTCTTCACTCAAAATTGTATTTTGCTAATTGTTACTCCACTTGATGTTTGAGCTGTACTGTGCAGAATGATGCGTATGCATTCCTCTGTGCTCACATTAAAGCTCAGTGTAAGAAGAGTATGTACGAGTGTGATTTTGTGACATCATAACAAGCTCAGAAGCCAATCATTGTGTGATGTGGAAACTTGAGACCTCCAGAGTACATACACAGGGAATGGACTTTACAGTGGATCAGTACACATCTTGTAGTAGTGTATATAGCTGTGATTTAAGCAATTTTAGACAACAACATCAGACAGGAAAGAGTATTTTATGTCTTAAAATGTTTATGGTTTCTCTTGACATAAAACATAATGTGTTTTGTCTTTATGTTTAAACTATAATGGGTGTTGTTTGAGAACTGCAAGCCTTTTTTGGTCCTTTATTTTAGGTGAACTGACCCTTTAAGCTTTTACAGGACTGCAAATGGAAAAACTCCACACAGTCACTGGCATGAAGAAGCAGGTTAGTTAAACAAAAATGTTTTCATGTTTGTGTTTTGACATCTATCCTGAAGATGACTGAAAATCACTATGTTTCTGACAGCAGATATTTCAACATGTCACAGCATGAAAAGCACAGGTGTAATTAATAACCTTAATTAAGGCTGCATTGTAATTAGATGTTCCTGTTACACATTTGTGGTATTGTGTATAATAGTTCACGCATGACTTACTGGAACACCTACATTGTTATTAGTTCTACTCATGCTTTTTCTGCTTTGACAAAGGTCTGTAAGCTACCCGGCAGGATCAGAGACAAATGCTCACAAGTCATTTGAAGCCTGGCAAAACTACAGTGGACACTGACTAATATCTAGACATGTGGAGAGTTCATGTTTTGTCACAAGCCCACGCTGCACACTCACTATTTCTCTGACCATTCATTTACCTATCTTGTCCAGTGGGTAGTGCTAGCAACCCACAGCTCTACCACAGAAATCTGATCACGCTCAGCAACACACTGAATCACCTCACAGTCCTTTCTACGTGTACTGTCCAATCTGATCTGAAACAAATACTAAGATATATGTATATTCTAAAAGAATAAAAATAAAAACCAGTTGGGAATAAAACTGTATCACGCACTAAATGACATATTTAATGGTGTTCATATAATTTCTATTCCTAAAAATACACTATCACATCTTCTAATTAATACTTTAATAAAATTGCAATATTGTCCACTAATCATCCAGCCAGTAAAATATGAATTTTAAAACAGTCAGAGTGCAGATGCACAGTTCCCTTCATCAATACAAGCGAGCTGTTGTATTGCTTGTTTCAGCTACACGGGACGTAGCTGTATTTGTGACTGTGATGTTATTAACTGTGACTTGATTCTCTGCAACATGCAGAGCTCCAGTTCTGATGAGTGAGCTTGTGGAGAAGTAGAGGTTCCAGACTCTCCAGAGCTTTCACATTTTGGTTTAATAAAGACTGAAATGTGAAACATGGTAATAATTGATAAAACAGTTACACCCAGTCAAAATAAAGAAATTAAAATCACACAAAGCCAAAGTCATAGTGCCAAATGGACCTTTACTAAGGGGAATGTGTGGACGTTGTCAGATTCAGGACAAGAGACGAGGATTACTGGTAGAAACTTGCTGTAGACACTAAAATGTCACACACAATTTATTTGTCTTACTGTGGTTTAGGTGCTGTCATAAAATATCCAAACTTGCTCAAAGAAGAAGCTGTCACTCATCAATGATATGTCATTTAATTACATTTATTATTATTATTTTTATTTGAAATCCATCATTGGGTGACCTCATCAAAACAATCATTTCTCTCCTGTGCACACAGTCCTCATTTTAGGAATCATGCATTCATTTTCAGAATAATAAAGTATATATGAAAAGTATTCATTTGAATGGGATGATGAGGTCAATGGCAGCAGTGAGTGTTAGGTCAAGATTATATTTTAGAAATATGAAACTATGAACTGAGTCCATGTGATTCAGTAAATTTATTAAATTATGTGTATTCAGAGATCTGACAGACAAAGCATGAGCCTCTGGAAGTGGATATTGTGTGTTTAGGTCCCACCTGGGTTCCCACAGAGCCCGGGTGCTCTACATTCTTGTTGAGCAAGAACGCACTGTTCTTATCTGGCATCTGCAAATGTCTCATCTGCAAATGATTACAAACACTTTGCTAGATCTGCAGGCAAAAGAGAGTTTTTCGGTGCGTAAGGTCAAAGATTTAACTGAGAAAACAGTTTGTACTCTCTGTCCTCACTTAATGACCACAGTTCAGCCTGTTCTAGTGTTCACCCTTCACTCCTAGCTCACCATGCCATCTCTACCCACTGTTTAATCGTGTCTTATTGAGACTGATTGCGTGTAAGGAAACATCTGTTTTATTACAAAATGTGCTGTATGCTGATCAGATCCTCCACTCGGGTGTTAATGCTTCATTTTGGGTGATTATTGTTTCAAAACTAAATCATAAGACTTGAACAACATAAACTGGGGACAGATTTGCTATTTCTTCCTAATTATGATCATGACATAATGATTTGTAAATATTAAAATAGACTTCTATTGCTCAATTGTGAATTCTGCTTTTGTGATACATCACTATCCTCCTTATTTCATTTGAATCCTGCATTTTAGTCTCACCCTGGAGCCACAAATAAAATGCAATAAGCAAAACTTTTAATAATCTTCTTTCTCTTTATCCTTAGGTGTTTGTCTTTGGCAGAGGAATAGATCATTGTCCCCTCAAGGTGCTAAAAATATGACCCATGAGAATATTATTTTCTACCTGGACTGATTTTCATAAGGGATACCAGCCAGAAGCTACTGTACACTGTGAGGCCAGAGGTGGAACATGGATTAAACCATTGTCTTTGATGGATACCTTCACTCAGTGATAATTGTACAATTAATGGAGGAAATTATACAACGCTCATCTCTACATAACCTTGCCTCTGACGCTGTGATGTCAGCAGGGGGCGCTGCTGGCACCAGTGTTGTAGCAGGACCAGAGGAAAGAGTTATTTTAAGCATGCTTTATTAAGTTCGGCAAAGTAAAAATATGTGACAGTTTATATCGACTTAAAATGACACTGTCACCGACTTATTTTGAACACATGGAAATTTGGAAGAGCAACACATTTTTATGATCTTACATTGCATGCATGCTTATTTACATTCTTATAGTCTTCTATTAATATGAACACATAATTACACCGAGTAATGAATATAGACACACAGGCTTTGACTGACATATGTGTATAAACAGATCCACAAAAATAGTGCATAATATACAAACACAAAAACATGATCACTACACATAAAATGTTAAATATTATAAATTAAATATGTACAAGTGATAATGTGTAGCTACAGTAAATTGGTTTTGAAATGAATGTCATACATAAATATGTGCATGTATTATCAAAAGGTTTAAATTTACAGTATTACTGTAAGAGTACAGTATTTATGTTCAGTTATATAGACTTTAAAATGCAGACATTTGGTTTAATTTGCATAATGTAAGGGGACACGTGCATTGAGTGACATCCTGATAATAATAGTCAGACTGCATATGTCGATAATGCAGATTATTTTAATTTGCAGCCCAGCCTCTGATGTGACTGTCCCGTGTGCTCCTGTAATAAACACGGTTTCAAAAAAAAAAAAGAGAGAGAAAGAGAAAAAAGTAGGCTTGGCTAAATTCCCTGAACTCCACTAATCTACACATCATCTCCTTTCCTTTTTCCAGACGGTATTGATCAACCCGGGGCTTTACGTCAGTATTGATAACTTTGCCAAAGCAAAATCAAGTGCAACTGTCCAGTTAATGTTGGGGACGGAGGCACGGATACGCGCTGCTCTTTACTTTTTTCACAGACTCGGGGCAGTTCGCCAAAAAAAAAAAAATATCGTCTACTTTTTTTTTCTCACTTCCACACACACACACACACACACACACACACACACACGAAAAAAAAACATGTTGGCGGACTTGTCAAACATATCGGCGGAGTCTCGTGTTAAAGTCTGTTGGTTGTGTTTTTTTAAAGTGGGGCCGGTGATCGTAAACGTTGTTTAACGAGGGGGAATCCAGCCCACATATTTATTGCAGCCGCTGAAAAAAATCTCCTCAATATCCCCCAAGATGGCCGCCGATGTAGGATCGATGTTTCAATATTGGAAGAAATTTGATCTACGGCGGCTCCAGGTTAGTGCTATTCTCACCTTTCTCGGCTTATTTTTCCGGCGGAATGCCTCGCTACTGTACTCTGCCGTGTGTTACCTTGTGTCGGGTGAATGTAAGGCGAAAGCTGGCGGCGTCTGCATTGATAGTTATTAGAAATTGATCTCTCTTCTGCCTTTGTTCAGTTCAATCATTGATCAGCGGTGGAGCGACCGTGGAGCAGGCACAGCCTCTGTGTTAGCCACACCGATCTGGGATCAGCACCGCGGACAGCACACTGGTGTTTACACGCGTTTACAGCTTTTCTTCCGTTTTTCGCTCGTTATTGTCCGCAACAAGCACCGCCGTACTTACACGTACGGAAACTTTTAATGCGCCCCCCTGAATCTCTCTCTTCTTGGACGTAGGCTGTAACTTTTTCACCCAGCTTAATGTTTTATGCGGGTTTGTGTCGACGAGCCGCCGCGTTGCTGCTGCATCTTTCGGCAGCCGGGCTGTGCTTCTTTGTAATTTTCACATTTTCCCGTGTTGAAGAATTTGCATGTCGCGAAGTTTTTATTTGGGATTGGGAAAGTTTATTTGGCGGACATTAGGCGTTGTGTTCGGACATTTTAATGGAAACATTACATTAGGTGCATGCAGACGCGTCAGTGTGCCGTACATACATGCAGCCAGTTTACTTTGACACAAACAACAAAAACACGAGACGAGCTCCGTGAAAAACGCCGAAGCGCCGGACTGCTCATGTCGCCGCCACGGACATGTTTCTAGTTTAATATCGCGGAGAATGAGGCAGGTGAGCAGTTTGTTCGTATCACAGCCATAACGTGAGTGTGTGTGTGTGTGTGTGTGTGTGTGTGTGTGTGTGTGTAGTGTCATGAAATAGCATGTCAGCTCCCGTAGCCTATAGCTTAACCCGCGGTGAGCTGAAAGTTGAATTTATAAAGCACAATGCTGACAGACGTGTGTTTCTCAGAGCTGAACGCTGTTTTTTAGCTGTCCACCACCACCACCACCTACCCCCCGCACCCCAACACCACCTCCACCTCCACCAACACCACCACCACCACCACCCCTCCTCTCCTCTCTCCTGAAGCCGCATAGGGCTGCTGCTGCTCGGCCGGGGGGCGGCGGAGGAAGAGGAGGCGGGCGGCGGGAGGGGGGGAGATGGGTGCCTGCCTGTGTAATTGTATTCCCGGCTAATGTTTGTAAATCAGCCTCGGCCGGCGCAAGGGCAACGTCTCTGCCGTTTGACTGATGTTCTGTAACATGAGAAATGACAGGAGCATGGCAGTCCGGGTCCCTCGGAAAAGCCTACCGAGGAGGAGAAATCAGATCTGGTGGCTCTCTCTCTCTCTCTCTCTCTCTCTCTCTCTCTCTCTCCCTCTCTCTCGCTTGTGTCTTGTGTTTGGTCGAGTGTTATTCCAGCTCCCAGCCGCTGGACCTCTCTCTCATCCAGGCTGGGATCCACACACACACACACACACACACACACACACAGTGAGAGAGGGCGAGGGGGGAGCTATTGTTGTTGCGGCTTCCATGTAGCAGGTTCTCATCCTGATGCACCCCACCATGGCTCCAGAGGACCGGGGAACATTTTTTGATAGATACAGTCAAGGTTTTTCATTAAATGTGACTGAGTAGCCTAGGAGCTAAATGTGAACTGCCCCTTAAGGATGGCCGAGCCATTACCTAGTGTCATGAGCTGTGATGTAGTGGTATATTGTGTAAAAAAAAAAAAAGAGAGAAAAAAAAAAGCCTCTAGTCAGTGTTCATCATGAGGCGTACATCCACTAATACACAGAAAAAAAAACATCCTGCACAAAGTGTTGGTTCATGCTCTGTTCCCTCAAGTGACCTCACGTTAAATGAATGCTTTGATGCCGCTTGCTCTGAAATAGTTGTGTCCAAATCTACTGGAGGAGAATTATTGTCCGCTTATAAAAGCAGCTGAATAATTCCGCCAATAGGTGGAAGGTGGATGAAATGTATTTAGGTGTTTACCTCTGCAGCAGCCCCTCTTTAGAGGCTCTCCGAATCCATTTCCACGTAGCCCAGGTGACGCTGTGAACCAGGAGTAAAACACAGACACATTTTAAACAGGTTATTTTTGAACAGAAATACACAGTTGCGTTTCAGATGTATTAAATAAGCTTAAATGCACATATAGATGTAGATTGATCTGATTTATAGTAACTCTGAATAGCGCACCGTGACTTTGTCTTCTGTCTGCTCTGTTAAAGTGCCTCCTTTTATGGTTTGCTGATCATAAAGTTCACCACGGTGTTGGTTACGGTCCTTCTGACAGTTATCTTTTCTACATTTTCTGCTCTTTCTATTGCTGCAGTCTTTTTCGCATTTCTCAGGATTTGATCCTTTATCTCATTGTTAGCAGCTCAGCTAAATATTCTTCCAAGCCTCTGGTTGCAAACTCGCCTGTACTTAAAATGTGACATCGTCTGCTACATGTGTCAGAAATCAATTAATTCACTTATTTCTCATTCAGTCATGGTTGGAGCCCGTTCCAGGCGGTGTAAAATCATTACAGCTGTTTCACCATCCAAGCCTCGTATAGAATAGTATTCCTGCTATATCTGAGGACATCAACAAGCTATTCATTTTAGCAGTTCATGCTGGAACATTTATTTTCTCATTACAAGTTATTATATCAGTAAACTGAGTGTGCAGTTTTTTAGTGTTTGTGCAGTAGATTTGTGCCTCCGAGTTGTACAGGATGAATAATTCACCTACAGGCTGATGAAAAGAGGGCAGGGAAAGTGCGAAGCGCTGAGGTGGAGTGACCTTGGTTCCTGCTGGCTGCAGGTCACCCGGCCGTTGCTGTGGTAATCATTCACACCAGCCAGATGGCATTTCCGTGGGCGAGCATGAAAAGGACGGGTCAGGGTCTGTCCTGCCAGGTCCTGCCAGGCCCAAAAACAACTCTGGGCCAATACAGTACCTGGAGTGAGAGCGTCGGGCCTGTAGAAAGACTTTGCAGAGCCAGGTGATGTAGGAATATGTAGACCAGGTGGAAAATGCAGCTTGATCACAGTCGTGGTTGTTTTATTGCTATCAGATAGAAATCACTCACCGCTCAGCTCACAAGAAAGCTTGGCTCGGACTCTACGCCTTTACTACCACTTCTTTTACCCCACTGTTGTTTTAAGCGATGTCGCAATGCTGCGCTCATACGGCGAAATAATGCTCCGCTTATTTGTTGCCATTTTTTTAGCCTTGTTTCCACTCTCTCTTCCATGAATCTAAGAGGCAGAGGGGGTTTTAGATCAGGAACAAAAGCTTGTGATTGTACTACATTTAGCATGACTCAGTTGCTCTGGTGTCAGCTCTAATCCGCACACAGAGACAACAGTATTGCCAAACAGTGAAATTGCTTTGCAGCCTGTGAGCCTGGCTGCCTCCGCTGCCAGCCTGCTCTGTGTGCTGTTTGCCAGTAGCTCCCCCACACACATACGCACACACACACACACACACACACACACACACACACACACACACCAACCCTGCAATCTCAAATTGGCTGTGAAAATCGGTCTCTGTCTCCCTTTCATTCATGCTTTCATATATTTGTTTGCTGATATTGTTAATGTCAAATGCATCAGCATAATCTCATTGTAGTGGAGAGTAAGTAAGTCCAGAGCGCCTCAGATCTTGTATTATTTATCATAATGACTGTATCATTTTATTCATATGCTGTGATACATATAAAGGGCTTTAAAGTTTACCTCCACGCTGGTGCTATGTGTGCTCATTATCTCTTTTTTTTTTTTTTTTTTTTTGCCAGGTCTTTTAAATCTCCGGCAGATTAAGTGCTGTCCCATCACCATAATCAGCGCCGGTTTGAGTTGCGCATGCCCCCCATATAAACATTTCTTGACATGCCTTCATTATTAGCACTTCTGTGAATCGATGGGTGGGGCATGTCTGTCACGGTCCCACATCCTTTGGGTTGCCCCTTCTCTTCCTTTTGACAGCGACAACAAAGCAAATAAGAAAAGAGAAGGAGCGTTTACAGGACTATCTGGGGCAAATTGAGATGTGAAATCCAGGAGCCATAACCTCGGTACATAAAACGCCGGGAACATTAGAGAGCAAGAGGAGTGAAACAGACTTCAGCATTAAGCTGTTTAACCTCTCTGTGTAGCATTAGTGGTAGAGACTTCAAAGCAGATGCTTCGGCGTTGGAAGCAGAATGACAAATGGGTTTAGAGACAGCTACCGTGAGCATTCTCACAGGAAGACTAGGCCTGTCATTAATGTCAGCTTAATCACTTTGACCTTCCTTCAAGTAGATTTCCATACCTATCCAATCATTTTGCCTTGCTTGCGCTCCTGTTTGCAGACTGCTGTATGTGCTGCTGTTTGATAAGGCCGCCGTGTGATGATGTTACTGTCTGTATCGGTGATTGTACGCTTGAAATGTCCCAAAAGCTGTAATATTAAGGGACTGGTTGACACGCACTATAAAAAATACCTTTAGTAACGTGTAGCCATGCAACTAGTTTTTTGATATATAACTCTCTGTGAGTGCAGTTTCCTTTACATTGATGCAGCAGGAAAGAACGATCCACAGCGCTGACCATCATGCTACGTATCACTGCAAAAAAAAAAAAAAATCTGTTTCATCCATGATCTGATGGGAAGACTGTTTAAATAGGCAGTGTTATTTAGTGGAATAAATGACATTACGTGGGTCCAAAGCAACAAAAAAATCAATCAAATATAAAACCATAAAGGACTAGAACACCATTTTATTCAGTAGTTTTGCGGTAATATAGCTTCTGGCCACCGTTGGCAACGCTGAGCTCACCACTGCTGACAGCACTCGATTAAGGAAGTGAAAAAGAAATCGTACGCCATCGTTGATTTGACATATTTGTATTGACTGTGATGTCGTTTGGACTTTTATTTTGTGACTCGCCTGATTTTCTTTATCTGAAGATTGCAGCAGGAAGTTTTGTGATGAGTTTCTTTACATAAAGAATTTTATAAGGACGTCTCGGGTTTCATTGGCTCTGAACATTGTTTTTTGGAAAGAGATGCTGTTAAATGTGTTCAATGCTGTCAGCAGATAGAGGTAAGTGAGAAGATTTTTTTTTTGGAATTTGGGTGAACTGACCCTTTAAGCGTCTTTCGAAGCAGATCACCTTAAATTATTGGCGTAATGTGAACATATGATTTCATAGTGTTAATCACTAATTGTCGCGGTTAATGAGTCCCAAAGTGTTTGTCATATTTTGGTCTTTTCTAAAGACTCTACCTGAATATTTCTGTTTTCGGAGGCTTGCTCTTTTAATGTCTTCTTTTTATGAAGCGCTGTGCCAACAAAGCAGCACCCCCAGTGTTTCAGCGGGAGCACCCCCTTGGTAGTTGACAGTGCTTCATAGCAAGAGACGCCAGATTTTTCATAGCAGCACGTTCTCTGTTCTGTTGCCCCTAGGCTGGACCAATTGCTTTGCAGGAGTAAATAACCAGCTTTAACAAAACTTCAGGGACAAATTAGTCTGCTGGAGGACGGCTCCGTGGCGGTAGGGCAGCCTCTTCTTTCCCTCACAGTGAGGCAGGTGGAAGCATCAGGAGGCGAGAGGTAATGGCTCATCGGCATGGGTATAAAGCTGTGTCCTCTCTCTCTCACTCTCTCTCTCTCTCTCTCTCTCTCTCTCTCTCTCACTCTCTCTCTGCTGACAGCCAGTCCCATGCCCAGCAAGTCCATATTGAGCTGAGTTTCTCCGCCGCGGCCTTGGCTTTATTTGTTTTGACTGTCTGACGCCACTGCAGACGTATTGAGCACCCGTCCTTTCTTGTTCATTTTACTGGGCTTACAAAGAATCCCACTGCCCTCCCTCTCTCAGTCTCTCTCTCCCTCCGTCTCTCCATCTCTCTACCTAGCATGCCTCAGCTGTATTTGGCAGGGTTTCACTTGCTGTATTTCATTCCTCTATTGTCCATTTCGTCCTTCATGACTAACAAAAAAAAAAAGAAAGGGAAAAAAGCGTGCCTTTATTTCCCAAATGTGCAAGTGCCAGGCTTTTGTACGCCGTGTGTTCTGACGTTGGTTGTCATGTAGGGGTGAGTTAGCATGGTGTGAAGGGTGCTCCTGGGCCCGGCACACTCATGAGATCAATGCTTCACTAACCTGGTTGTCTTTGGGGATCTCAGCCGCTCTCATTATGTGCCACTGCTCAGAGTGTGTTTACCAGACTGGAGGAGTAGTAGTCTTGTGCATGCCACCCATTTGTAAGGCCCATTTGTCCTCATTTAAGTGGAAAGAAAGAAGACCCGGGAAAAGACGGCCTCTCGGCGCTCTTTTGAGCATTAAACCAGCGTTTGTTATTACTAAGCATATGTGCTCTTATTTGTCAAAATAATACAAAAGGTGTGCTATAGCGAAAGCAGATGGATCGGGCTTGTTGTGTTAGCCGGTCTTGTCTTTGTGCAGCTGCTACCCCCACACAGTTAATTACTCTCTTATTCATCCCCAACAATGGGAGGGGATAGAATAAATCTGAGCCGTGCACTCTCGCTTCTTCACCACGAAGGTGCAGACTGGGACCCTAAAGCGAGCGAGTGGCTTCAAGAGGTACAGTTTATCATTTTTAATGGAGAGGAACAGGAAGTGGAGACGTGAAGCTGGGCTCCGTGATTTATACACCGCCTCAGTCGGGGGGAGAAAAGAGCAAGTCTATCTCCCTGTCCACACCTCTGGTTTGCAGTCGCTCCCGCTCGAATCATACCCCTTCAGTTTTCTCGGCTCCTCTTCAACACCACCAAAATACACTTGCACTGGGTGTCGGAGCCTCTCTGGGGAAATAACACAACACAAATTTGCCTGTCTGACCATGAGACCTTCTTCTTTTATTCTTTTTTTTCCAGAAAATGTCCCCATATTGATTTATTATCCAGCAATTATATATATTAACACACGCTTTAATTAGTTATTGCTGGTGTTTAGGAGGAGCAGCTCTGCATCTCTGCCTCCTCCTCTCTCCACCTCATCTGGTTCTGTTGTTCCCTGAAAAGCCCGGTGATGTCACGCCTCCATTGTCACCTGTTCATTTACTTTCGTAGTGGAGGGCATCGGGGTATTGATTAGGGTTTGCAACTGTGTTAGCAGTTCCGCCGGTGTGTAATATAGGCCTTGAGGCTATTCTGTCTTTCCGTTTGGTCTCACGAGTGCTCTCCAGACCTTGTAATCTTCATTAAATATGCAACTTTTGATCGCAACAGGGTCACCATTTCTGCAACACACACACACACACTTTCACAAACCCCCTTTAAGCTGAGAGAAATGGCAGACATTTTGAATCTTAATGCAAAAAAGAGAGAAAAGAACAAAGAACTGAATTGAGTCGCTCCTTTTTCAATTCCCCTTGTTAGCCTCCTGCTGCATTCCCCCTATAGTTTTTTTTTTTTTTGCTATTTTTTTTCCAGATGAATTTTATGATATTTTCCTCCCCTCCCCTCTCCACCTCCTTCTCTCCCTCTCTCCCTCTCTCCTCTCTCTCACTCCTCAGCAGTTTTCCCCAGACAGGTTCCACAGTGTTTTAGAGGGGATGGATTTAATTGCTCTGTGGGGATTGGTTGGCTGTGCCGGGCTCGGCTGTTTAATTAGTGTACCCTGCCGGGATTGGTTTAATGCTTCATGATCTTGAAATTGTCTGATTGTTCAGCCCTCTGGGGACTCTCCATGCCTACGTAGGCCAGCGGGTTTAGCTAAACATTGCTCCAGGCTTCTGCTGTATGCAGCAGGAGGGAAAAGTATGCCTAAGGAACTGAAATTTGGTTGGAAGTGGCTTGGTGGGTGGGGGAGTCAGCATGCATGACAAACCAGGGGACACGCATGTAGAGTGGACAATCTCCTGAGTTCTCTGGAGTTCTTGACTCAGGAGATCTGTGCAGACCTCACAGGAATGTTTATCCTTAAACTATTTCATCTCAGCTTGATGCTATATGGAAATGATCCTATTGACTATTAATGTAGTACCAATATTTATACTGTGATACAGTGTTTCTTTATGATAAGCAAGCATATGATTTTGAGCTGCAGCCAAGCAAAATAATTTGCTATGCATGTGGTTCTCTGCTCGACATTCTTTGCCCGGACGTCTGAAAGGATGTCTTGTATTTCTGAAGGAGCTCCTCTCGCTGCAGGCTTTCACACTGACTGTAGGAGAATCTCCGCCACGGCGAGGCCATTGGGATCGTTTGGTGTGGATCTCTTGAATGATGTGCTTGGTCACCTTGAGCGAGCCGAGCCTGGGGGTGGGGGGGGATTACATTTGTGTAAATGGGCGTGAGGTGCGTCCACGTACCCTCCATAGCCTTCTATGAGATGCTCTCGGTTTGGTTCAATCACGGCAGCGACGTTGACCTCAACGGTAAATGTGTTTGGCATTAGATCCTGGATATGGGTAGAGCAGTCCAGCACATTGAAGGCTAAACTCATTCCGCTTCATCAGACTTATTGAGCCCACTCACTCAAAGAACTCAACCTTCAAGTGCATAAATCTCCAGGAGATGATAATAAGAACACCTTCCTCTGCCTGGACTTTCTAATGTATTTGTCCTTACAGTGAATGATAACTGAGTGTTCTGGTACAACAATGATTACTTTTTGTCTGCAAGCTTTCTCTATTAGGAATCTTCCAGGTAGATGCTGCACAGATCATGCATTCTGCTGTTGCTGTTGACTTGATCATCTGCGCCGCACCCAGGGGGTCATTTTTTTCCCTTCCTCCTATGCCTTGTGTTCACTATCGTGTTTACACCCTCAGAGATGCCGAGCGGATGCACACGATCACCAAGGTGATAGACCACATGGCAACCTGAGCTGCTCCCAAATGAGAGTCGCACCCTGAGCTTCATCCCCCCCAGTTCTCTCTGGGGGAGATGCCCTGATTACTGAGTGACTTTGTGCTGGAGTTGAGGGCCCTCTCCAGCTGTTGGGATTGTTTGTGCAATGATGATAAGGGGTTGCAAGTAATCAGGGTTGGGTTGTGTAGACAATCTTTTAATCTCTCTGTTATGAACGTAGTTCAGCTATGTCAGAACATTTTATCCGTTTGTGATAAATGTTGCTCACCGCACTTCCTTTTCATTGAGCCTTAAATAATAATACAGGGTCTGCACATATTGGTGAGTTTGGAAATATTCTGTTATTTTTAAGGGGGGAAGCTCAGGTCAATTGTGGTTCATGGTCAAAGTCAACAATGCTGCTCTTTCATAAATACGCCCTAAGACTTAATATCGCAGGGCTGGTTCTCATTCAAAGATAAAAATATTATTGCATCCCAACGCCATCCCCCACTGCCTTTTGGGCAGGGTGTGAGTCCAGCGTCTGTCTAGACGTGCGGCATCATTAACCTGCTGCGACCTTAGCCCCTGATGAATTCGCTCTCACATCCCCTGCAGCCTAGCGTTAGCAGCCCTCCTCCCGTCCATTGGGAACTGGTGCTCCTCTGGACTAGCCATTAGGGCCACTAGCCTCTACTGGCAGGCATTAATAGGCCAAGTGGCCGGAGCCTCTCTCAGACTGCTGAATAATTCAAACCGTCTGGGCCGTGTCTAGTCCCGGGGCGCAGGGGGGGATGTGAACTGGGGAGCAGGGTGCAGGGGGCTGCATGGAGGTGCAGGGGTTAATAACAGGTCTGCCTCTCTGTGTCAGCAGCTGCTCAACCCCCTCCACCCCGCAACTAACACACCCAACCCCACCCCACGTATGAAAGAATCCTATTCAGTTGATTAGATTTTTCAAAATGGATCAATTTTTAATCAGCGGAGCATCTGACTACGGTCAATACCATTGTCGCTGGGAAGACAGTTGCTGGACAGCCGTCTTTATTTACAGGAATGTTTGTTTTTTACTGTATGCAGATGTAGAGGCAGGAAATGGCTAGCTCAGACCACTGCACCACTGCAGTCCCTGGCCTGTCCACGCAGGGGTCTGGCCTCATCATGCATGTCTGCAACAACATCCCCACCACCAAGGCTGCAGCAAATCCAACGCTCTCTGATCATGTCCTTTGGAAGATCAGCCTTGAATATTTATTCACATCAGAGCAGAAAGGTGGATTAGTCTAATGTCTTTTCCTGTGCGAGTGTGGGTCTGTCCAAAGAGACTTCTCTTACCCATTTGCATCTGCATAAGTAGTGAGTAGGAGTGAGGAGCCAACAAACTAGCTGTAATACCGCCATCAAAATTTCATTGGGCTGTGGGGAGACCCTAACATGTTAAATAATGAGGAGCCCATAAACTTAATGTTCAACCTCTCCACAACTGCTGACGACGTCTAGTTATGACTCAATACGTAGGCAGAATAATGAGGAGATGATCCTTATTCAGAGTGCACCACATTTATGCACATCTGGTTCTTAAACACCCAACTCCCAAATATTCATTGTGTGAACAGTTCAAGGATCTTTCAGTCTGTAAAGATCAGGTGTGAAGTTGGGCTGTGGTAAAGAAAGTCTTGGTCGACTGAATCAACCAATCGATTAGACGACGAGGGGGGAAAAAGACGTGCACCTATGATCTAGATCTAGATGAACAAAATCAGCCACAGTGCACCGACTGGACTCTACCTACCTTCTAGCTGCCCAGTGCTAATCAAAGTCGCACAATGTTTCCAAGCAAATCGATCATCTTTTTCAGACACAGTTATATCGTTACCTGCAGGTCATGTCTCCTAAATAAATGTACATACAGTCATGTTCAGTGGGCTAAACAACAAAATAAACAACCTGAAACATGACAAAACTTTACAGATTTCATGTTTAAAGTCAGGTCACAGACATCTGGTAACAATATCAATCCATCATTGACCTTTAACAGCAGTCTATAGTACAATATGCACACAATATGCCATTATAAATAAACTTTATCCTGCTCTTCTGTCTTCTGAGGCTGGGGACCACTGTAGACATGACATTGTGTGCCGAGTCTCCATTATGTCAAGTGAAGGCTTGAAATAATACTCGAGGACAAATTTGACATGTAACATGTCTCGTGGTCTTCTGTGAGTACCGCTGTTCAGAAAAACAAGTCAAAAACATGTAATAAATAAATAGAATATGTATAAAAAATAGACTTGCCCACTCGTCCTTTTTAAACAATGAAATGTTTGAGTAAACAAGGTCAAACGGTGTGATGTGGTTTAAAATCAATACTGTTCTGTCCTGATGAGGTTAAATCAGTATATCCAAGTCAAAAAAGATGAATCAATACGACAGCACAAACATAATTAAACGTGCAAATAGAAAATATGACTTAGTCCACAACCTGAAAATTTGTTGAAAAAAGACACTGAACACTAAAAATGACGACAGGCTGAGGCTTGTCAGATATTGTCATACTGTACAACACTTTTATTGACTGGACTCAATTGAAAAAATGCTTTTATATGATAATAAAAAGCAGTTCACATAAAATATACAACTATTGTATTTAAATACAGAACAAGGTAGACCTTTCATGTTTTCTAGTTTTATGGCATAAAGCTGGATATGCATAATAAACTTAAGAAACTGTGGATCATTTACAGTATAGAGGGCTACTATAGTGCCATATAGTGATAAGTGTTGTTACATTGTGGCTTTACATATTTGGTGCGTACATATGGAATGCAACACAAATTAATATGAGATTAGTCCTCACGACTCTGTAAAAAAACGATGAGGTTATCACGTTGTAGGCATTTTTTTCTGCTCTTGGGCTAGAAATATTTTTAAAAAATGATGTCAGCTTACTGGACTTCACATTCACAAGGAGATACACTGCCACCTCTAAAATGGAATGGAAATGCTCAGAGCTGTCGGTGATGATAGGTAGTCCCAAAACTCTTTTAATAATGCGGAGGTAAAAAGTTATTCAGGAAGCAAAATGTGCCAAATAATTTTGCTTGTGTGACTGAAACTAGACGAGTCAAAATATTTGCTGGTGGTGTGTACGAGATCCAGACACTGAAGCAAGCGAACCAGTTGTGCATGCATCTTTAATAATAACTCTTAAATAGTATAATATTGCATGTGGCTTTTTTCAAAACAAGTTCCAGGGGACTTCATAGTCATGAAAGATAATAGACCGAGCAGATGACAGAGATCAATATAACAGGAAAACTCAGCGAGGCAGTGATGGAAAAGTTGAAATAAAATAAAAAGCAGGTTGCAGCTACAATGGTATTAAAACAGTACCCTGTAGCCAGGAAGAGCACATCCCAGTACAATACATAAACACAGATCTTAGTGGGTGGATAAGGGGAGCAGGTGACCAAAAGCTGGAAGACTCTTATGAAATAACTAGCTGAACAGTGACTACACATCATTCATAAAGGCTGACATGGAGGTTTGTGACTGGTTTGTCATGACATTGTGTCTTAAAGATGCAGTACATACTGTGTAGATATAACATCACAGCAATATTTAAAAAGGAGAAATATGATCCTGTTTCCATGTAATAACATAACTGGCATATTGATTATAGTATATGACGTAATGACATATTGACATGATGAAATATCGATGCTGGAAAATGACATTTTGACCCTGTGACATAATGGCATGTTGGTATCATGGCATACAGGCAGAATAGCATATTGACCACTGACAGTATAAAGAGTGGACAGCGTATGTGTGATGTAGGTTTCTGAAGAGCACTTCAAGAAATATGTGGCGGACTAAATTATGCCTAGATATCCAAACAATTCATCTGTAACAGCATCTAACTGTCAGTCAAAGCGTACACGCTGTTAACTCTGCATAACTTTAAGCTTTAATATCATCTGAACAGGTGAGTTCTCTAAAAATTCACCCTCAGTACAGTTGTCATGAACGGGGAAATTAAACTATAGAGACCAAAATAACATGGAGACTGACTTGTTCTGTAGCCAGCCTCGAGTGGGCATTTATAAACAACATCATAAATGACAGTGCTCATATCTGGAGTAAGAAAGAAAATCAGCCAAAAACACATGTCAAATGAAGTATAAATGTTTAACATTACACTCTTTAATCAATGAGTTAAATTATAATTATTTATTCTAGCTTTACTATTGCTTCATACTCTTGGTGCTCCACATTCTGATTGAATGGATCAAACACTCGGTGTAGCAGTTACACAATGGTATAACTGTTAAGAAAGGCTTTGGCAGAGATCAGACTCCTGTCCTCTGTCTAATCTTCCTTCTTAGGCATCAAACTCGTGCAAAAAGAAGCAATGCTTTCACTGAGGACTACTTTATTTTTCTGCTCGCTAATGAAAATGTTTTGAATGTGAATGCCGCCGTGCCAGTGGCGTTGTTTTCCGTCTTTTCTCCCTGATTATAGAACTGTATAAACTGGGTGAGATTTTGAATTCTTAGCTGATTGCATGCCTGTAGTCATGCACTTTCTCTGCTTTTTTTCCTCTCCAGAGCTTTTTTTTCTCCTGATAGCCTCCTTTTTCTGGTTACAGTGAGATGCAGTGCTCTTTATATGCAGTTATGCTGAATAGGTGCTGATGTATGTTGACAACAGTTTTGCAGGTGCCTTGTCAAAATGTGCAGTGGATAGGCAGTAACACAATTCTGTTTAATATGCTATCAATCAGCCGCTAGATTCCCATTTGTACATACAGTATTATGAGCCTACTGTTCCCCAGACGATCACGACACTGCTGGTGTTTAGCTGCTCTCATGTCCTCCAACAGCGTGTCCCTATTGTCTATTTGTCTGTTTAATATGCAAAGGCGGTCATTCGGGGAGTCATTTTGGACCAGTGTAAACGAATCTGCAACAATGATTAGCTGGCGCTGCAGAGGAAGTGTCCATCATTGTGTTAGTGCATTTGGAGACCATCACTCCTCCCTCAGGTCATCACGCCGCTGTTCTCTCAGCCTCGCGGAAGACGCACTCTGAAAAAACACCCAAACAGCACCAGAGTAAATACACTATAAGTGGAGTTACTTAATGGGAGATTTTGCATGCTTAATTGCAAGTATGGATTGAAGGTCCATTAAAAGACATCAGTGTCTTGGAGTCCAGCATATAGTTTGAATATACTTGAAATGGATTGATCCATTGACTTCCTGGCTTTTTCTATCTGAGAGAAAGTAATTAGAAACATAGAGCGCAATGCCATTTTGAAGATGATTTGAAAAAAAAGAAGAAATAAAACAGTAGTTAGTGCCCAGACAGTGCTGCTTCTGATGCTGCACGTTTTTGTTTGTTCAGTGTATGCAAGCATGCTTCAGGGTGGCACCGTAGAAGTCCTGAGGGAAATATCAGGCTTATTTATTGGAGCCTTTTTAGCCCCAGCTCAATAGCAGCAGTCTGATGGCCGGGATACAGAGGGACTATCTGGCAGAGGAGGAGGTGGAGGAGGAGCCGGGCCTGGCGTCAGCCCCACTGACAAGCTCTTATTTACCGTCCAGATCTATGACTCATTTTATGTACCTAATCGTAAAGCACTGAGATTTATCGGAGGTAACGGGACAGTGGGGAATACCCCAGGAGACTGGCAGATCCAGCTCCCCCCACCGCACCGCTCCCCTGGCTGGGATTCAGGTTCACTTTACCTGGCCCAGCACGCCAACACCTTCCGGGAAGATGGGAGTGTCGGAGCCCAGATGAGGAAGTCCATATTTCTGTCAAATATGGACAGCTGATAGCTCATCTAATAAAGAAGAGGGTCATAAAAATTGGACGGGCTAATGGATGACTCTGTGAGGATTAATAACAGCTTATTGGTCAGGTGCAGTGACCTCTTGCAGAGCTAACAATGCACCGGCCAACTGGGCACTGACTGCACGTAGCACAGAGGTTGATGACCAAACCAATAAACAGCGGGAGGGGGGCAGGGAAATGAAATTTGTGATATCTACTGTATCCTCTCATGAGTTAGGTTACCAAATCCTGGTTTGCAAAGTGCAGCTGAATTTTGTTGGTTTATAAATAATGTATCAACCTAAGAGAGGGAAAAAATCTAAAGGTTGACATGCTCACTTACCATCATTTTTTTCTCATGTCTGCCACTCCAGTAATGGCAAAGGGGAAAGCAAAAACAAGAAGGTATTGTAATACTGCCTTTGTTCTGACAGGAGCGCTCTCAGGGCCTGTTTTATATTCCTGCCGAAAATTAAAATTAAACTTTCATTGTTGTGCATGCTGTTTAATCCAATAACGATCTGATGTAACAAACTGCTGTAATATCTCTCAGCATACTTAATCGGAGCGGACTTAGCCCTGTCACTTTATATTAACCTCTGCTGCAACAGGAGAAGGGCTTCACTAATCTGCCATTGTTGGGTTTGGCAGTCTGTAGCTAGTGCAAAACAGATTTGGCAGTCAGCGCGAAAGTAAAGGCTTTATAATGACAGCAGGGCCTCTCTGCTATTCCAGCTAATAATGTCAAAATCTAATAATGCTGTGGCCCTTGGAATTAGATGGGAGGTGAATGGGTGGGTGCAGTGGTGGTGAGGAAAAGGATTTTTTTTTTTTTTGGTGGGATGGGCTCAGCCGTCCCAACTCCTCTCATTATGTCACTCACTTTTTTTTTCAGGCTGCGAATTGGCAACCTTTTTACAAAATTTAGCGTGTGTCCACGCAGACATGTTCACATAGTGTACTATTAAACATACATAGCTGCTAGGAAGCTGCACGCACCCGTCCTGACATAGTCAGACGCCGTCGTGTCAACAGGATATTAAGTCGGCCAGAAAGGGGACCCTGAAGAGTCTCAGCTAACAGAGTGACCTCACACTGCTCAGGCAACATCTGCAGCGTCATCAAACCACTCGACTCTTGTGCCCCCCCACACTCGGAACGCAGCCTTGTAACTTAAAACAAAAAGCTGATTGGCCGCTCTCTCTCTCTCTCTCTCTCTCTCTCTCTCTCTCTCTCTCTCTCTCTCTCTCTCTCTCTCTCTCTCTCTCTCTCTCTCTCTCTCAGCCTCCCCCTGCATCCCCTCTCCCTCCTCTGTGGATGAGGTCTCAGCACCGGGAGATAAAACAGCAGTTATTTCTCATGTGCTATGCCATTTTGTCAGTTTGACTGTTCCACTTATTCAGTGTTTTTTGACTTGCTGAGCTTGAGGGGATGTGAGTGCCATTTCGCAGCCAGATCTGAGTTGTGTTGATTGAATTAGACAAAGTCGGAAGATAATTAAGAACCGCAAGGCGCTGCAAAACTGTCTGCTTCCAAACTGGTGAAAATGAGACGCTGCCACATCAATGAGCTAGCTGGCTCTGCTTGATGTCAGTGGTGGGTTATATCAGTTGACACCCTTACCTCCTAGTGCTGGAGCCAGTTTCCTCCTTTCCCTTTAATGTTCCTCCAAATATGATTAATCACGAGCCGTTAAAACTGTTGCTTCTGACAGTGCACCACGTTTGCACAGCTTTGTTTGTTTCTTTCACGGTAGTAATGTGATCCTCAGCTGCCAAGTGTAGTTTATGGCATAAACACAACCCCATAGAGGTGTGTCTGCGAGTCAAATGGGAATTGTAACTTGGCCCACAACAGCTCTCGTACTTTTCTTGTACGATTTTGGCAAGTGTTTTTTTGCATATGTATTTGAGCATCTTATGCATGTTTCCAGTGCTGACCTCTTGATATTATTAAATATATTGCGATGAAGTACTGCACATCCTTTAAAACCCCTTCCCACTACACCCAACTGTTACTGTGCTGTTAAGCCAAAAGGTGAAACACGTTGAACCGCTCCTGCTTGGAAATACTTTCCAGCATAAAGTTGTTGTTTTGTTTTTTGCAGAGACATAATTTTTCCAGAAAGTCATTCATGAAATGGGAAAAAGGAGAGGTTAAACATTCGGCTCTGACTGATAATGTGCTGGCAGCTCATGTGCATTCAGGCACTTCTCAACCTTCTTATTTTATTTTTTCACCCTATTTTATGGAGGCTGGCCATGTTGGTGCTTCTCTTTCTTTTCCATTGCTGGCTAGGTAATGTAGCTGTGAGGTTAATGTTGAGAATCATATAGCTCAGACACAATAAAATTGACACCATGAGACCTACGGAGGTATGTTTATGGTAGCGCCTAGCTATGTGATGTGTCTGCCTGCCTTTTGTGTTTGTGTGAGCCTGAATGTGGAAAAAATAAAAAGAAGAAGAAGCTGGGGCTGATCAGAGCCCCCCCGTCCCCCCCAAAGGGGCTGGACTGTAGGCTAGGAGGGTGGGAGCACAGTGGAACATGGGGTGTCAAAGGCTAATTTTCAAAGCCACTCACGGGCACTCATCTCTCACTGTGAAGTGGCAAGCGTGGCAAGTGGCTTGCACGTTGTCATGGATACTAAAGCATGGGACCCCAGAGATGGGGAGCGGGGGACGAATGGCTGCCCTGTCTATAGGATTCCTGTCAGCTCTGGCCTGATAGATGGCATTGACGGATCATTTGTCATACTGTAATTGTTCTCAGCAAACACAGAATACCCACTAGTATAAACAGTAGTGTGCCGCTGGGCTAATAAAGCGGGAAAATGGAAAGGGATTCACTGATCCTCTGCCTCTTTCACTTAAAGAGACAATGGCTCTGTTGTCCGGGCAAGGCGGTCTGATTAGAGCTGTGAGGGGCTGAGAAAAAGCCCGGCCGAGAGAATAAAACAAGGCAATCATAAAGCAAACGGCAGTCACTTCTCTGTATCGATGTGGCTAGGCGGGGGTGAAGTCTGTGAGAAGTGTTGACAGCTGAGGGAACAACAGGAGTAGGTGTAGGAGTGATTCGTTTTCTCCCCCTTCTCTATTTGGCCACTGAAATGGTGAGGGAGAATGCTTGTCCAAAATAACAAATACAGCACAAGTGCAGATGCATAGCCGGGACTAGTAGCTCTATCTGCCACGCTCTGAGATAGCCATGCGCCTGAGCCGAGTACAAATGACTCTGGGTACAAAGGTACTATTTGTTCACCCTTGTTTTGGTATGGACCCTGTGTCTTTGCTATTACTATTGGGAGTGCCATCTCTCAGCTTGGATTGCTCTCCCGCCCCAGCTTTTGTCTGTGTGTATGTGGGGGGTGAAGCGGTGTTCAGACATGCATGACCGTCGAGGTATGTACGAGCACATGACCTGGGATTTCTATCGTGTACTGGAATTAGCTAAACTCCAACCCCACTTTGGCCAGTCGCGATCCTGTGAAAATCAGAGTTACAGATTAATGGTGATGGCAGAGCGCCAGGGTAGCAGCTGGATGCCATAGTTCAGAATTCTCAGCACAACGCAGAGTTTGGCATCAAACGCCCGGGATGATCAGGACTTTGTCAGATCGCCTCAAACTTGTCACACTCTTCCTCGCTCATTCGCTCGCATCCAGTTGTAAGCAGTTTTTTGTGCCGGAGACAATCAGTAGGTGTGTGATGTGTTGACTAATGTGTGTGTTGGAGAGGGGAGGGCCTGCTGATGTTGTGTGCTGAAGCGAGCGTTCCTGGCACTCCTCGTGGAGCACTTCACCCCTCTGACTGTACCCTGATACACTGTGACGCCTGGAGCACTTTAGAATGACCCGGCTGCTCACCTCCCGCCTGATGGACAGATTAAAGGACCATTAAGCATAATTACTGTTTCAGTTGGAGAGGCCAACTCATACTGTCAGAAATGGTTACAAATTGCTGCACCTCTGCCCCCCCCCTGTATGGCTCTTAAATTCTGAATTTCATTACATTTGTCTACTTTCTTACTATCGTCACGTTTGGGCTTCGATAACCAAACACCGTGTTTGTTGGGAAGAATCGAAAAAAAGTCAGACGGTAACTGATGAAAATAAGATTTTTCAAGGTGTATTTTTGTAGCTGGCTTTGCTATAGGTGTGTTTGGGTTCGTGTTAATATGCAACTCTGAGCCAATCAAAGTGAGTCTGATGTCTGCGGAGAGGGGGGTGACAGGTAGTTGATGTGATCTGGAGTGGAGCGGTGTGAGTGTGTGGTCTGCTGCCCTGTCTGTCTGATTATGTAAAATGTGGTGAGATGGTGTAACATTGGCTGGCTGTTGCAGTGGCTTGCCAGCTCCAGAGGGCCTGTTGCCAGTTTTACATGAGAATGTGCAGCAATGCCTCGTAATGTTCTCTTCTCTGTATCCATAAGAAAACCCACACTACTGCCCTAGGGAAATTGGTCGATACCATCAACCCAGCTGGAGGCCCAGGCGGCAGACAGAGTATTCCCATTTTTACATCAACACTGATGTTTATTATGAGATCTCCCTTTACTGTAACCTGCCCCTCTTGCGCCCCTTCTCTTTCTCATTTGGCCGATTATTACACCCATGGTGAGAACAAACAGTTTCCCTACTTAATAATTCACATCACTTTCATCTGATACTCAGTTACCATGGGCAATTTAGTAGTTGAATAATTTTGTGAAAAATTCATTTATTATCGCTGTGCGTTATGAATCTGGAGAGACGGAGAGTGGAGTGGTGGAGGATTTTAAATTGCGTCTGTGGAGCGAGGGATCCAAGGGTAGGTAATGTGTTCTAATGTTCTCAGCCATATGCATTGTTTTCAGGGCTCATCGGTTTTACATCGATTCCCACTGAAGTGTTTAATTGCATCATGAATATGATCTAATTCTGTCCTTTTCACTGAAACTGGAGCACTCTCTGCAAATGATGTACGGCCTTGACAGCACCACATCAGGATGTATTTTATATGGAATGTAAATTATAGTGTTAAATTAGCCTGGAAAGATAACTAGCTGGCACGGGGGAATGGACTCAACAGTTTAATTTAGTGTCAAAAGGCCGTGAAGGGATAAATCACCTCTCTCTCCCCTCTCTACTATGCCATATTAGGCTTTAATCATTCTCCTTTTCTTGTAATATCACTTGTTTCTCACTGCTGCCTAAGGAGTTCTTGAGAACTACACTGCATTTCCTCGCAGCATCAGTTGACTGCTTATAAATGCTTCAATTTGAGTACATGGAAGACGCCGTTTGCCCGTTTCTACTTTAACTTTTCCCCAACCTGTTTTTGAAATACTCCACACTTAATTTAACTTTCCCCCCGGAGAGCAAAAAAAACCGTCGCTTCTGGAATCTGGATCTGGAAATTGCTCTCGTCGTAGCTCTGAGAAAGGACAAAAGCAGGTGAAGAAGTGCAAGGCTTTGTGGCACAGCCTGGTAGGTGGGGGTATTCATGAAACAGATGAAAGCCATTAGGTGGGCTTTTTTTGGTGTATGAGGAGGACCTCTCTCAGTTTCCTGTCCTCGAGGCTGAAGTGTTTGTCTGAGTGGCCCTGCCATTATCCAGAGTTACCCTGCATGACCCAAATAAGCCACTGTGCCTGGGAGCAGCACCCGGTCTATCTAGTATGATTGTGTCCTTGACAACAACTAGAAGAAACCCACCTGGCCAAGATCTGGGTTTTAATGTGAGAACTCGCTCGGCTTTGTGTTCCCAGAGTCCTCTGTGCTGTGAATTGACATTCACGTTGATTCACTTCTCATCCTCTTGGTGGGATGCAGCGAGAGACGAGGCTAGATAACACCCTCGGTGACGTACGTACCTGTGCAGCATCTAAACGTCCCACCTGGTTAGTGATATTTGGACACGCGGCGATCTCTAAAACCGACTCCTCGCCACAGCACAACCAGCGTACCTCCTCTCTCTTTGTATTCCTTCCACCGTACCGCAGGTTTTGACAACTCTCTGGAGAAAAAGGGCCCTTAAATTATCAAGTGAGACTGTAGTTGTTTTCCTTGTTGTTTTCATCTCTTAGGTGGGGGTAGGGTGGGCTTTGGGGAGGAATTGGTATGTTAAATGAGCTATGGGAGGTCTGCTTTCTTTTTTTCTTTTTTTTTTTGAGTAAGGGGGAGTTCAGTCAGACGAGAATTGCTGCGTTGGGTGTTTGAGGCAGCTGTGTGAAGTCATTTTCCGGGAGTGCAAGCGGGAGAGAGGTGCGGATTAGGCAGCGCCTCTGAGCCGGAACAAGTCTGTCTGGGAAGGGATGAAGGCTACAAACCATAGATCTAATTCCCGCTCACGCTGCTAGACAGCAGAGACACTCACACACAGCTAGTGTGAATTAGGCCCATTTGCTCCCCTCAGTCTGAAGCGAGCGAACACAGAGAGCAGACAGGGAGAAGTTGACAGACTCCTCACATCCTGCCCTCTCTCCTGACTCCCCACGCTGCTTCCAGCCCACCTCCAAAAGCTGTCTCCAGCTCGTGCTCGTTTTTTTTTTTTTTTTTTTTTTTTTTATTGTTTCTTGTGCTGCAGGTCTTTATTATTGCTGACATTAACATGAACACAGTGCAAAAAAAAACAGGTTCAACTGAAAAAAAGGGCCTTTACACTGGCATCGCAGTGCAGAAAATGTTTGCACCTGTGGCCCATTGATTGTGTGCTCCAAACTCCAAACGCTCTGAAGTTTATGTCTTTTTAATGTGTATAATGCATTGCCTCGGGTCATGTAATTGCCCCGAGGTTAGGGAAGGTTCACAAGGCCGCGTGCAGTGGTGGATTAGCGGACTCACTGTCCTTCTTCACCCCCCCATGCCACTTCACAAACGCAGCTTCCCAACTCTCTGCCTCTGCTTGCACCAAAACCAAACCCAGTGCCTCCTTGTCAGCACACAAAACCTGACCCCAGAGCCATGCAGTGAAGGGCTGAAATCAATGTGGCTGACCCAGATACACTGTCCCCCTGCTTCTTTGTGATTGGACACAGTATGCTTGTGGGTCAACCACAGTTTAGCAGAGGCAGAAGGGGAAGTCGCAATTGAGACCTGAATTAACCTCCGTCATAAAACGAGCGATACTCACGGGCTCTGTGGCACTTTCACCTAAAGTGTTAAAAAGTATTTCTGGGTTTCTCCTCAAATCCACCACTGACTTGTTTCAGAGGGAAAAAAATCCAAAAATCAATGGGATTGCTTTAGTTATTAAGGCTGGTTTTTAGAGCTGTGTTGGTTGCGAGGAAAAGATGGAGATGTTGGCGAAAAAAGGCCCCCCTGTTCTCTCCCTGTTGTGCTTGTCTCTCCCATCACAGCCCTCTGCACCCTGCGTGCCCAGTAATGAGTTGTATTACATGCTCTGTGGTGGGCATGTCTTGTGTTAGGAGGCTGTATTCAATCTTTGTACTGTGAATGGAGGGGAAGGCTCTTTGTGTGTCTTTGAGAGGCACTGAATTGAAACGGTGTGCACCGACTGAAGCTGATGAGGAGGGAGCGAGTCCTGAGAGGAACATGTGGATGCCTGGCAGGCAGTGAAAGACTGTGGTATGTTTGTGTGCACTTGCGCATAGACACGTATCTAACAGTGCACGGTCTGCGTGTTCACTGCAGAAGGCTGGATTTCAAGGAAAACGTGCTACTGAGCCGGATGTAAGTTGAATTAGCCTTAGCTATTTGGTTTACTTAGCCCACATTTTCAAACAGCCTGCCAAGACGTAGTGTATATTATATGAATGAAAATCTACTCTTGTCTGCTCGTTCATCGCTTGAGCCTTATTGTGACCCTTTATGGACACTTAAGGAGTGGCGAGGGGTCTAGCTATAGGCTAAGTGATTTTATGAGGCGGCATCATGGGGCTCAGGTCTTCTTCCTTTTTGTAGGAATGCATTTTCTACTTAGATGGCAACAAACTGCATTTGCACTTAAAACATATTCTGTAATCTTCTGTTATTTTACATACAAATTGCATCCTGGGCGATGCATTCATCATTGCTCATATCCAGCCCACTCTTAAATGAAAAATGTATCTGAGATGAATAATGGATCCCTCCATAGTATAATTTTGTGTTTCTTGAACATAGTCGAGAGTTCCTCCTCTGCCTTATCTTCTAAATTTCGCCCGACCCCCCTTGCCTGGATGAAGTTTTAGAGGAGGTAGATATGAAGAAAAATTACTTATTTACCGTGGTTATTGTTTACCTGAGAGTTTTTTTTCACAATATGAAGCCTCTCAGACACACACATGGAGTCTGGCGTAAGGAAAAGCACATTGCCGTCACAAATCATGGCGCAGCGACTTCGGGACACTCCATATTCGTACGCCAATCAATCACGATCATGTGCTGTACCTCGCGGTATCTCACGTGTTTAGTCTGTGGAACAAGTGAAGGGGAGATGATAGGGTTTTGTTGCCAGCTAGCATACACAGGTGCTGGTGTAGTGGCAGTGTTGAGGGGTTCCTCTGGGGGCTATGGGTGGGCAGCCTTGTGTGAAGCTGGGAGAATTGGGGTTGAGTAGCTGAGCCCTCTGTCTTTATCTCTAATTACATGGTGAGGCTTGGGGAGATTGGGCAGAACTGTAAAGCCCCCATACAGATAGCTCGGTGCCCCCCTCCCTGGCTGTAACACAGCAGGGTCTAAGGGTGTGAAGCAGAACCAAGTCTGGTGGGGCTCTAATTCCACCACAGACGTTCTCCCCGGGGAGCCGCCGGTGTTCTTTCCTCTCCACAGCAGCTCCGCAGTCTGCCACATTCCAACCTGCCGCTGGGGGAGAAGCACGCCGAGGCTCCGGCAGCCCACTCTGTCGTGCTCTACTTGCTCCTGTCGGTTTTTGTCGTCCCCAAAGTTTCCCAGCCCGTCCTCTGAGACATCCGAGTTGCAGATGGGAGGCATTGGACCGAGGCAGCTGGTGTCACAATGTGGATTGGAATTCACAGTTGTGATAAAATATTAAACAAATATGTCATTATACATATGTTTTCCACAGTTTGTTCATCCAGCTGTTTCCTTGCTCAGTCCCCTTCACTCCCCCTTGCCTTGCCATATAAACCTGGGTAGGGTTGACTGATAATAATCCATGATTTGTCCCATTGTGCCCCATGTTTCTCAGAGTGGGTCCAGTTACTTTTAGGCATCACTTCGTCCTGTATTGTAATATTTACTCTGTGTTGTTTCCATGATACGAGGTGACACTTTCATAGCAGAGCACAGAGCGTGGCTCACTACAAATGAGAAAGGAAGAATTATTCCCAGTCAGTTAAGTCTCCTTTGATACCTTTGCAAGTTTAATCTGTAGAAATCGATAAAAGGATGCATGTTGGGCTTGGGAGTCAACAGCAGCCGTGTTTGATGGGTAAACGGACAACCGAATGGATGATGTGGGGGAGCATTCATCTTTCTTTAGGCAAATTGGGCCGCAAGGTCCTGACTAATTGATTGATTGCATGACTTGCTGATACAATCAAAGCCTGGCCTGATTTATGGCGATAAATCGATTGATTAATAAGGTTTTCTGTGCTGGGGGTTGGTCCGTGATGGCGGTGAGAAGTGGGGAGAAGACACCTCCAAGTCACACATCCGTCTTGTGGTAATAAGAAAGGCCTGGATCTCCCAGCTGACATTTACAAAGAGCCGGCTATGACCCGCTCCCTAGATTAACCTCCACTTGTTCTCATAAGCACCACTGATACTAAAAGATGGGGAGCAGCAGCACCAGCCGGGAAGGGAAAAAAAATGAAGTGTGACTTTTTTCGGTTCACCGTTTGCATACATCATTAGGGGGGGAACAACAAAAATCAATTGCACATTCCAGAATAAATAAAAACAAATATCTCGGGCAGCGTAATGCGAGGGCCTCTTGTTGACTCTTTCCAGATTACATTTAGCCGGGTGTTTAAACGCTGATTTACAGCAAGATGGAGTCCATTCCCTGCACTTGCCTGCCTGTCTGCTTGCCTGTTCGGAATATGAAATGGAAGTTAAACACTGTGAATCTCCAGTGTGGGGAGGAGGGCTCTGGACGTGTGGGCAGTGTAGCATCAAATAGATTGTGTTTCCTCCCGTGTAAACGCCTAATGTGTGCCGAGTGCTCTGACACAGATGAATGTAAGGAATTTGCTGTAAAGACTTTACGGCCCTTTTGAGAGACATGGCTGGGAACTGGTAGTGTGGAACCTGCTCCACGCCCCCCTGAACACACATCCACACACACACATGCACGCACACACACACACACGCTTGCACAAGTGCTTACACATGCACACATGTCAAGGAACACAGCCCTCCAAGGAGAGCAGCTACATCAAACTGTTAAAGCTTGTGCGGACATCAGGGATGCTTTTTATTTGCTTTGGGTCAGAGATGGCGGCCCTGATGATGTGATGAGAATCATCTCACAGACACACATGTTCTGGCAGGAAATAATCCTGGAGATTCTCTTGACCAGGCTCAACATATAATATGTGAAAGCTAACTTCTGCAGGCAGAAGAGGGCAAATTATGAAATGATTCATGTATAAACTGCCCTTTCAAGTGGCTGCTCCCATTCTGCAGCAGTGGAACTAGTCTGCCAGATCTCGGAGCCTTTGTGACGCCGCTCTAAGCTCTCAGCTGCTTGTTGTCAGTGCTGGGTTTATTCCCACTCTCACCACTCTATTTAGATTCATTTATTTTTGGTTCAAATGCTGTAAAATGAAAGTGTGATGGAGAGAAGGAGGGTAAAGGAGTGTTCCCTCTCTCAGACAGGTGGCCCTGGTTTATGTCGCTGGGCCCCCAGAGGCCCCGCTAACTGAGTCTGAGCAAGAGGAGGGACCTGTCTCTCAGCGCTACACAGGTGGTGTGAAATGCAGCCCTCTCTCCACACCTGAAATATTCAGATTCTTCCAGCGGCGTTGCTTTGATCTCGCTGCAATCGACAAGGGAAAACGGAGAGAGTAGGGGGGAGAAAACAACAAAAACAAGAGGAAGAGCAGCACACCTGAGAGCGAACAGATTGACATTTCTTAAGAGAGAATAAACAATCGCAGGTTAGCTGTGTTGCGTCGCTCCACAGCTCGTCGTTTCAGGTGAAAGTGGGCCATTGTGGTGATGGCTGCATCTTTGGAGCTTTTCTCCTCTCCCAACTAACTGACCTCAATGGTGAAGCTTCACAGAAACAAGTCCCCCGCAGTGCACTCCTCTTCTCCCGCTTTGAAAGGAACAGGAAAACAAACCTTGTCCCCAATATTACTGTGTAAAGTGGAACTGCACATTTAAACACATCTTTTGTGCAGGAGACTAAATTCTAATGACTTTACTGTGATGAAACACATCAGTACTGGTTTTAATATTGACTCTTTTAAAAAACAAATTTATAAAGATTGTTTGATGGGTTGACACTGGCTCAGCTACTGCTTTAAATCACCCTGAACCTTGCAAGGTTAATGCTTAAATGCTGCTGTTTGGGACTGATTTACGTCATGACTATTATATAGAAACAAAGTGTTTTAATGTCCTTTTAATCAGACATGGGAGTCCTGAAATAAGCCTTGAAACTACGCTTCTGTCAAATGTATGCTGATCACTTTTATTTGCTAACCCTCTACTTAGTATTCTGGTTACTGGTTAACAACTTGTGCTTCTGAGAACTGTAGAAGCACCACGGGACTGCCTTTCCCTTGATGATGATCCCATGCACACCCACGCATACTGGGAGAGTTCTCTGAGCCACACAGCGCCAAAATTGGACTCCCTGAGTTTCCAGTTGGGTCACAGTAGCTGCTCGTAGCTGGTTATCTCCACATTAGCTCCACCGGCTCTGACTACAGTGGCCGCCTGTGCAGGCCCGCTGCTGCATTTGTAACATTCGCTGAGGGGGGGGGGGCTAACAGAATTTTTGGAGGTGCAGTTTCACTTTGATTTCGACATCACCTCTCCCATCACACAAAAAAAAAAACTTCAGTGTGGAAGGTCTTTGTGTCTGTCTTTAACATTCCTGGCTAGTGAAACCTCGCTCCCACTCTTCCACATTCACGTCTCCATTTGAGCCGATCATTTGGCCGACCGAGGTTATCATGTCTTCTCTCAGGTTTCAACCCACTAGTCTGCTAATGAATCATAGGACTGTGTAATTAGTCACCCTGCATGTACCACACAATGACAATAGACACCCTGATTGTAACCACAGAGTTTGAAAGGAGCAGAACAATGGTCGGCCTTAATGATGATAAATAAGGTGTTGTAATTGGCCTTCGTTTGGAGCATTCAGTCATAGATTGTAATTTGAAGTTTCTAATTGGAGGACATTTAAAGTTATTCATTGGATTGTGAGTGGATACAGGATTGTTTGAAAGGGCTGTAATAAGATGTTTTCATGATAACCTCTTATTTTGAACAAGACTTGACAATAAATGGAACCAGAGCCTCCCTGATCATAATAAGATGTGTTACCAGCATATCAGTGAGAAATAAGAAATGTGTGTGCGCATGTGTGTCCAAGTGTGCATGTTGGAATTAAAGAGAGAGAAGTGTTGACAAGTAGGATGTGCTCTGGTGCATCAGGTGCCAAAAACTCTCTAAATGAAGCAGGGTATGACGAATAATGGCTGACAACACCAGTCACACCTTTTGCTGATGGTTGTAACGCTCACACGCTTCTCCATTCCTTTTGTAAGATTTAGCATGCCATTTGAAGACAGCCCGGCTGACTGGGGATTAATTATTTTGGATGATTTATCAGACTTAGCAGTCCAGAGTTTAGAGAGGTGTCAAAATTAAATGTGATTTTCCTTGTTCGTAAGTCCCCGCAATCTATACACTGCCTACATATTTCTGAAGTGTGCAGTCAGTATTGCATCTGCAAAGTGAACAGTTGCATAAGTGTTGGGGGGGCAGAAAAAAAGGGTGGCTAGTTAATGAATAGGGGTCATAAAATAATTATCAGAATAGGGAAGCAGAAAAAAAAACATTTGTTGTTCAAAACATCTGAACATTCATTTCATTTTTGCTTTTTATGTGAATTATTAGATCATTTTCACTCTTGAATTCTCTTAAAGTTCTTAAAATCACCAGTTTTTTGGTTGAATCGAATAATTTTGAACGTGAACATTTGTAACTTCTGATGATGGATTTCTCTAAGACATTGTTTCATTTTTATGGAACAGGTTGCACATTTTGGAAAATGATTTGCTTTCTCATAGTTAAACAAGAAGATGGATACTAGTCATATCAGTTAAATATGAACCTTAAATGAGAAAGGATCCTGCTTCCAGCTAGCTCAATAATTACTTTGTTATATCTCGTTTGTTTATTATTCAGTTGTGCGGGGGGTTTGTGCGCGGGACTATTTCTTGACTGGAAGCAGTGACTTCCTGAAGACTTTGCCGGTTGCTTGGCAAACTCTGATGGTGATTATGAGACTCCAGGAATTCGGCGGGTGTTTTTAATGTGTTAGCATTGCAGATGAAATAAAGACGATATCACGTGTTAATTAGTGAGTTTTGAAGTTACTGCTTGGTAGATCTTTGTAGCTTTAGACAGAGCCAGATCAGCTGTGTCTTTATGCTAAAATAGGCTCCTGTCATAGCTTCAAATTTAACAGACACATTATAAGTCAAAGCATAATTGTACATAATAAACAACCTCATTGGTCAAGAATCAAAACACTGCATTGTGCACCTTTTTTAACCCGTGTAGCACCAGGTAACAAAGAGTAGCACACAGGCTAACGTAGCATTTAAACCTTCATAACTGTATGAAATACTTGGCTGTGATTTTTGTAGTTTTCTTGTGTGATTGACATTGACCTTCTTCTAACTCGTAACGGGGGTAAAACTCCACCCAGCAATCGCACCGCCACGAATTCTATGCAAATGGCGTCTGACCCAGGTGTGACGCAGTCCAACAGCAGCGTGCTGGTGGTGTGAATTGGAGCAGTTCGAGCTGATGGAGAGTAAAAGTGAAGGAGCAGCAGTCGGCGGTAAACAGATGGAGGGAGATGCCAGGTGATAGCAGCCTCACAGTCCTTCCCTGTCAGAGGCTGCGTGCTCAGCTCACATTCGTATAGCGCTGGGGTCATGGAGGTCAGAGGCTCCACCCACGTCCAGCTCCCTCAGTCTGGACCGTCCAACATACACACACACACACACACACACACACACTCTGTCTGTCTCTTCTGTCCTTAACTGATATTCAGCCCAAGGATGCCAGATAACGTTCATGTTGGATCTTTCATATGGACAGGCGCCAATGTTCCCCGCACCAAACCCCCTCCCGCCCTCCCTCTTTCCCCTCAATGGCATAGAGAGAGAGGGTGGGGGGGGGGGTTGCCAGTAATAATGTTGAGGCCAGACTACACTGCAGTGATTGAGGCCATTGATTGTGGTGATTTGATTTATTGATCCCCCCCCCCTCAAATGTGGCGTCTGAGATGCGGGGCTAATCTGAGGCAGCAATGGACAATCTTGTGCCTCACAGAGAATAGGAGGCGACAAGGAATGTACGAAAGGAAACCACACTTATCTTAATCACACGCTGGTCCCTGCGCTGCCTTTGCTGCTGCAGCCCCCGTGTGTGTGTGGACGGCAACGCACATGTGTCCCCCCCCGTACACATGTATGTGCCCGCACGTTCTTTTGTGCGAGACCTTGCGTGCAAGTGTGTGTTTGCATCGGTGTGCGTATGCAGTGGGGGTTGTGAGGCAGTACAGTCACCAGGCAGAACAGAGTGGATCTATAAATTGATGGAATTCAAAGCCTCCAGCATCGATTACCATTATAACAAACAGCAGCACACAGAATGTCTGATTATTTTTAGACAAAGATTCTGTGCTCTCAGCAGCAATTCTGCTGATGCTGTCACACTTTCAGACATCTGCCTATGATTGCAATTAGATGGGATACAAAAAGAAAAATAATACCCCATCTGCATTTTCCCCTCTCTCCTCCTCCTCCCTATTTTTTCCTCTTTAATTTGTGCTGTCCAAGCCCAGTGCACACAATAGTGATTTTGACTCAGTCTGCCTCATTGCAGTACCTAGGTAGTTTTTTTTCCCAGTTGTCAACATTTTCCACCATGGGTTGTCTTTGTGAAAGGCCGGAAAATAGCTTACCACTACAGATGTAATCAAGACAAGCTAGGTTTAATGAATCAATGTCAAATCTACTCCAACACAATACATTAGTGAGCCCTGCATTTTACTTAAAACAGTCGCACTCGCACAGATTGTTTCAGTACATCTCCCCCCTCGTTTTTTTTTGTTCACGCCATTGTCTTTACTGGATTTGATTATTAGACTTTTTACACTCTGTTTGCCAACAATAGACATAACTTGTCTCCCATCATCGAAATGAAACACACCATACTTGACAACCAGCTTATGTCATAATCCTCAGCGCTTTGTCCTTTTACAGATTTGTCGCCACTGCCGGCCTCTTGTTTTTCTTGATTAGTTTAACCCTCACCCAAAAGAGTCTGAAGGAACCACTCTTTGTAGTCTTTGCTGCAACACACTTAATGCAGGATATAACCCTTTGACCATTTTTGGTCACTATCAGAAGGGCAGAGCCTACATTTGTATGCCAAAGGACATGTGTGTCATGGTTTCCTGGTATTCAGCAATTCATTGACGTTCAAGTGCATGAACTCAACCATAGACTGTATAAATATAAATGGTAGTCTCTGTGACGGAGACTATGGCTATGTCTATGGCTAATACGAAAATGGGCAAACGCTTTATTTCATAGCTTCTTGGTTGCTTCTTGTTCCCAATGTGGGGTCCCGACCCATTTAGGGGGCGCCAAAGCTCACAGGAGCTGCACAAGGCCTTGCCCACTCTGAGGTTGTCAAAATTAGATTTGCACATCATGTTAAAATCACAATAACATACTTATTGGATAACTTATATAAATGTCTGCGTATAAAACAATTTAAAATCATACAGTTTTTCCCTCACTCTTTAAAAATCATAGACTAAGCAGTTTAGACTACACCTCTGTGACCTCTTATCTCTGGACAACCTCTCTGCTTCAAGAAAAGAAAAGGCTGGCAATCACTGTATTAACTGACTGGCGTCAAGGCTGTCCTGTTGAAGCCAGTGAACTTTTTGTTTTGTAGTCTTTGTTTTGTTTGTAATTCAGAAGTCACCAAGATTGCTTTCCCCCTCGCAAATTGACTTGAGCACGCCATGACTGCTTCCATGCTCAAAGTCCCTCTTTCCTGTCCCTCCAGCCCCAATGACAGCTCCGCCCTCCCCAGGGGGAAACTCATCAATTATGGCTGGATGTTTGACTGGCAGAGACTTAATGACAGGAGCTCTGTATTGACCTGACTGCCACACACTGAAAATTTGGTCCCAATCGTCTTTTTTTAAAAAACCTGTCAAATGATTACTGACTAACTCGTCTTTGCACGGCGAGTTGAACTCTCCTTTTTACCCTTTCAAGTGTTAAAATCATCAGAAACATCTACATGTTCATGCAAATGATTTCACAAAGAGGGATAGAGCTCGACATAATGGAGGGAGATAAGTAAATTTTATCAGGGATCTCAAAGGTGCTTGGGTTGGAGGTTGAAATGGATCACATCTGATTAGGAGGCAGAGGAAAAATCTTCTTTAGTATCTTTTGTCTCCCGAGATCGCATTGCGAAACACCACATTGTGGAGTTCCTCCCATCATCAATCTGAGCAAGACAACCAAAGTAGCAAACAGTCTGTTCTGCTTCACTTCTTTCCAGAAAGACAGACAGTAGGTTTCATTTGATGGGCTGTTGCCCAGGCTCCCCTCCCTCGTAATGGTCTAGAAACTGTGGGGGTGCTTTCAAAATAACCATGCCATTATGATAGCAGTGTTTGGCTTGCATACAGCATGAGTACTCACCATTCTCATCAGCTGAGCCGCAATAAAAAGTGAACCCAGCTCTACAGCGAGGCCACTGAAGCACTGACGGACTTAGAATCACCACACTGTTATATCTCAAGTACTTATAAAATCCACTCAAAGTCACTTCTAGAGGAATTTTCTCTTGGCAAGATTAGCTGGTCTGGGGCCATTTGAATCTAGTGGAGGTTGGCCAGCTTCTGAAAGCCCACTCTCTAATCTCCAGGAAGGCTCATCCCAGATGGACTGTAAGGACTAACAGGAATTTATAAGTCCTGTCTCCTTATCCTGTACAGCCGTGGCCTTTTTCAGTGACAGTAAGATTTACCAAGAATGACACATTTTTCCACTAACCAATCGAACGTTTGGATACTTTGTACGTTTAACCTTTGATTTTCAATGGAACCAGACCTTCAATGACGTACTGTCTGTCTTTGTTGCACTGTAGTTTAGTTTGAATCAATGAATACTGATTAATACTTTTTATTGTAACAAACAGGGTATCAATCCACAGTTTAAAATAGTTCCCATCAAATGTGCTACTTATACATTTATGAGGAATGATTTCTAAAAACGATAGTGTCCAGCAGTTTTAGGAAATTGCTGAGCCTTTTAAAAAAATAAAAGTATACAGCATATTCATGACCCATTTTGTAAAGGATTAACAACTTCAGCAGGAACAAAGAATCCTGGGAAGTCGGAAGGTGTTTAGAGACGGACTAACACACTGGGTGGTTTGGTGTTTTCAACGAATTTGCCAAATCCTTTTAATAATGTAATAATCTCAAAGATTTTCAATTCAGATGATGTCTTTATCACTGAATGATGTAACACAGTGGTGACTGATGAAAGTATTGCAATATTTGTATATTCCAACTTTGAGTTGAACTCTGTTTACATCACATTTTATTATCCATGACCACAATCTTTCTTTAACCTTTACCAACTAGTTTGGTGACGCACTGAGAAATAACGTCACCCTGTCCTTTTAAGGACACGACATCATTTGACATTACAGTACCAGCTGCTCTTACAAACCTAATTTTGTAGTTATCAGTGTAAGTAACCTACGTATTGCAACCCCTTTGAAGCTGATGGCGATGTCCCGTGATCATCCATCAATTTGGTTCGGCCCCAAAAATGTTTTCGGTTGAAATAGGTCTATTTTTGGCCAAAGGCTTACATCTTTGTACTGTAAAGTTGGACAAGAAACCTGCGAGAAACCCCTCCTGATCCAGCATACTTTTTATTTTCTAATAATTTAGCCAGTTCAACATACGTGACCACTTAATTTCTTCGATGGTTCAAATATATTATGCTCTAGTTTGTGTTTTGACCGTTTACAGCTTTAAACTTCATATTGTTCGCCACGCTTTGTGGGTGTGACATTTTTTTGCTGTGTCATCACCATTTATATCTATAGGACCGATGTGCTTATGATTAAATTGACCCCAGACCTTCCTAGAGGTCCAAGGTCTACCCATCACAGTCTCACAAACTCCTATGGGAAACACTAAGACAAATCAAAGGGTCTGCTATTTAAATAATATTTTGCATCTGGCCTGCTGATTTTATTATTCAGTATGTAGTGGATGGTAAACACACTGCAGATAGCTGTTTCTTAACTTAGACTAAGACGTTAGGTGGTGTAGAAATGCAGGAAATTTGTTTTAAATAAATTTTTTCTGCCGATCTACTAAGTTTGCTCATCCGTCTTAAAACATAACCAGACATTTGTACATGCAGTTCTACTTTATCCACTTTTTGACTCGTCAATCCTGGGACTTGAACCGGCAGCCCTTCAATTAACGGCCTACTTCTCTGACCGACAGGCTGCCACCATCCCACGAGACCGCCGCTGTGGAAGTTTCACCCTTCCATTTTCTCTCTTTTTCTCCTTGTGTGATGATTTATTAAATTGCCTTTAAGTAAGACTGCAGATTAATTAAAACACAGTCAATTTAATTTCCCGGCGTCATATATAAATTCGCAATGGTAATTGAATCCCCTACTCCACTTTTATATTGTAACCTAGCAGTTACAAGAGAAGATCCTCATCAATTACTGCGAATTGCAGTCAAAATGAAGAGGAAGTGAATACACAGTTGTCTCTTCCAGCGGCTCCTCAGTACAGGAGAATAGAGTTTAAATCTTTTTTTTTTTTTTTTTTTTTTTTTTTCCTGCTTGCTGAAAGAGCCGGGAATTGGATGACTGATCGATAATATCGGTTTTGCGGATGGCATGTGGTGCAGCTAAGTCCAGCATGAATGCAAGGTTCTGATGAAGGGCCTGCTGCACAGACAGGTTTGAATAGCGGATCAGATGTGTTGCCGGGGTGGAGCTCTCATTTGGCAAACATGTAAAGAAGCAACGTGCAGAAACATTAACGGAATAGCGATTGGGGCTGCTGTTGTAGCAAAAAAAAAAAAAAAAGGGTAATTTGGTTAAAGCTATGGAGGCTGCTGTCATGTATTGAAAATCTGTGCGGATCAATATAAAGATTGGTGCAGGCGATGGGAGAGAGATTGAAAAGAGGCTGAAAATAGATCTGACCTGTGGTAATTACGAAAGCAAGCGAGGCATTTGTGTGTTTGAATCAGGTCTTGGCCGGGCTTAAAAAACAGCCTTTCATTTCAGAAAGAAGCTCTATTTGTTTGCAAGGGTGTTTGTCAGGTCATTGGGTCTCTGCACGATCTCTGCCCCCCTCCCTCCCTCTCTCTCTCTCTCTCTCTCTCTCTCTCTCTCTCTACCCCCCCTCCCTCTTGCCCCACTCTCTCACTGGCACTCTACCGCCGTTGCAAGCGTATTGATTATTTCAAATACTGATTATCTAAAAGGCCTTCTGCTACTGTAGGCATTGGATTTATTTTGGCTTAATTATTTATGGGCCAGGGCTAGCTGTAAGTATTACTGCTGTGAGATCATGAAGGATTGCATTGTTAATATTCAGCAGTGTATTTTTATTTATGTACACTCTAAGCTTTACTGGATGAGCGTTGGCGGGCTCCCTAAATTGCCGTCGTCTCTCTCTCCACTCTCTTCTTCCACTCACCGTTTCTCCCTCTCTCTCTCTCTTGTGTGTTTGCAGAGGGAGCTAAACTCTGTAGCATCTGAGCTGGCTGGTCGACAAGAGGAGAGTGAACATTCCCACAAGCACCTGATAGAGCTGAGCAGGGAGTTCAAGAGAAATGTCCCTGAGGTGAGTACCCCATACTCTATGTGCCAGTCGCCTCATCCACACTTGAGCAGGTAGACTGTCTGGATCTCCCCCGCATATACCTTTTGTACAGGGAGTTATTTATTATAAAATCTGCATTATTGTATATCAACGGTGCACAACACTTGTGAGAAGTCAGGGTTAGCCCTCCTCCTCCCCCTCCTCTCTGGTAGCTCAGTTAATATTTAAATGCTGAGGCCTTGTAGTAACGTTAGCCTCTGGCTGAGTGTGATGAGAGGCCAGGGGGCTCATTTACAAAAGGTAAGCACAACTTTGCTGCTTAGTTTGAACTCCAAAGCCAAAGCCCCAGTTTATGAAAAAGTTATCCTGGTGTCAGAATTGGTAGCTAATATTTTCTCCAAATTTCTGTGATGTAATGGGAACATGTGTCTCTCCAAAACCCCCAAGGAACAGGACTCTAACTAAACATAGTCTGACAAATGTTAATGAAGATGAGCCATCCACTTGAGCCTTTTCAACGTGACTTTTGAAAGCATACATTTTGTCCTCCTGGGTCAAAATTGGCTGTTTATAAATGGTAAGATTCTGTTACGACATTTCTCGCCTCAAATGTTTTGTGTATTCTTTTAGATGTAATACAAGTATGCCATAATTAGGTGAGTCACCATTTTTTCCAGCTTGAAAACAAAGTCAAAATCAAGCACGGTCCAACTCGCAGTACATCACCCACCAGCTCCTCCTTTCGTCCAAATATGGTTACTTCCGGCTCCAAAAACTCCCGAACCACAGATGCTTTAAATTTGAATGAAATACCCACAATTCAATCAAAGTAGTGATCATTCATTTTTATTTGTGAATAGCCTTGTATTGAACCATTTATGTTCTTAAATGAGATAAAACAAACCCATATTTCTGATTTAAAAACCGTAAGTTCCAGAACAGTGTTCCTGTCCATTCTCTATGTCCACCCCTGGCTCCATGATACTAACTAGATTGCCGTTCGCAAATCACTCCTTTAGCCAACAACAACACTGGAAGTCTGGGCAAATTAGCTGACGTTAACCATCCAAGACAATATTTTGCTATGTTAGATTGCTAGTTAGTAATTTGTCTATGTTAGGAATCAAGCCAAATATTTCACATGCTTTGCACTAACATTAGCTCTGACTTTGGACTTGGTGGGAACGGACTCCATTTCTAGATAGCGTACCACTTTGTTGAGTTAAATGTTTGTCAACCAATGAGTCAACCATTCTGTGTTACATGTTCATCCGTTTGCAACACATCATCTATGATTGCAAGAAGCACAACATGAAGAATGGACAACATAAAAGACCCAAAACAGAAAACAGTGACTATGAATATAATATACGGACAGACAACAGACAGACAAAACTGAGAGAATTGATGGACTATTAGCATTTGGAAAAACAATAAAAACATCAAATAAATACATAAAATGCATCAGAATCCTACATATGGCACAAAAGTGAACAGTTCTTGCCATAATATGGATTAGTGGAACAGAGCTATTCACTGTATGTCAACATTACCTTTGAACAACACATTAATGTTAATTGAAAATCATTCCAGGTGCTGTCATTAAAGCAGAACTTTGAAGAATCTAAAAAAATAAAACATATTTACAATGTTACTGTTCAGCACATAGATCCATGTGTTTCATAGTTTGAATGTCTTCAGTGTTAATCTTACCATAAACCACAGAATAGAAGGTGTGTCCAAACTTGATGTCTGGTACTGTACGTACATTGAAACAGCTGTATGCTGTAATTGCCCCTTCTGCCCGTGAACAGATCCTTTCTTAAGTGATTCCAGTGAAAGAGATTAGGGACAAAGTCCACAGCTCTTCTTGTTTGCCAAAATGCATTCGAAAGTTCAGCCCGAGCTAATATGAGGCTTCAGCAGCATGAGTTAGCCAAATGAAGTGGATATCTTCCAAATTCAGTGTGTTTTTTGTTTTTTCCCTCTGACAAAAGAATTGAGTACAAATATAAATGGGGCTACTCAGAGCAATGTCTGTTTGTACTCCGAGCAGTGACAGTTCGTACTGAATTCAGCCGAGATGTTCTCTTAATAGCATTAATTAATTAATAGCAATATCATTGCTTCTGTCGGTTTACCTCAGCTGATCAATTAATATGCAAACGTTTCAAGTATTAATCCTGTCATGATATTTGACGTACACTACTATTTTTGAGCATTAAGAAATGAATTTCATGTTCGCCGTTATTCTTCATAGTCATCTTTACATTTCGAATGTGTCGAAAGAGACCTCATTCCACCTTACTTTTGTAAGGCAAAATGGCAATTAAGGTGGATTGAGCTGAATACATGAAAAGCTAAATCTATGAATGATACTGATATGATTTTGTCCTTTTTTATCATCTTCTTTGAAATGATCATCCATTGACATCTAAGCTGAAGTCAAAGAGAATATTTTTATATTTTATAAATGAGCCCTCAGGCTATTTGCTGCAGCTATGCTGCCTGCCTATCTTAGCCCGAGTATGTAGTGTAGTGCTGTAATCTTGTCAGTATAATACAGGCGTTTAAGACAGGATCAGGCTGTCACCGAAGGCAGCACAATCCCCTTTACCTGAGGCTGTTGGAGCTCGCACAAGTCTGGATCTCTGAGCTCTAGCGCAAGCTACTGGAAAGCCCCACTTTTCAAACATGCCCACTCAAACCCTTTAGGTTTAACCACTAATACCCACACCCCATAACAACATACCTCACTCACACACACACATGCTGTGTGGGAGCTATGGAAAGAATCCATTAACATTAAAGATTTCAGTCCTCATTTCTATGGAGCCGTGTGTGCTCAGTCTGATTCCTAAACAGGTGGAGCATCTGCAAAATAGAAAATGCTGAGGCTGAGTTTACTTTTTTTGTCTGTACATAGGAAGTCCGGGAGATGGTGGCACCTGTTCTCAAGAGTTTTCAGGCCCAGGTGAGTCACATGTTTTTTTTGGTTTTTTTTGCATTTTGTAGATATATGAAACATTTAGAGATTCTGCAAGATAAAAACATAGACATCCAGGAAATGGCTAAGTAGTTGAAGCATTTTTATTGATGGATTTCCTAACATCATAATTTACTGAAACAAGAGACACTCAGCAGGATATACATTGACCAGCGCAGATGACCGTGCCTCTGGAATGAATGATTTGATAGATAGGGCGAGGAATCCATGGAATATTTTTCGTCTTACTGCTTATCTGGCGCTTATTGACTGATGCCTTTTCTGTCAAAGTGAAGTAGCATCTGTCAGCCATTAGATGATCAGATATCTGGCTTCTCATATTTTCTTGGCTGAGACAAGCCCTCATTTCCTGTTGTGATGGTGCATTCACCGTGCCCCCTCTGACGTCGCCATATTGAAAAAGTCATCTGATACCTACCAAGACTCTGCTCCAGCCATTAAACCAAGGTCATAAATCACATTTGTGAGCTGCGTTATGGCCCGCAAAGCAGAGGCTTATGGAAATGATACCACAAATATGTTTTCAGTCTCGCTCTCCCCTCTAAACTCCCGCTCAGCGCTAACCTGAAAGCCCTATCATCGGTAAACATGAGAACACTCAGCATGGATTGTTCAGTTCTCTTGGAAGTGATTATTGGCAGATTCTTTTTAATGCTTTATAATTGACTATGCCCAAGCAACCGTGTTCCCTGGCAGGAGCTATCACATTCTTCAGTACTACACTCTGCAATAGTCTGTGGTTGATTTGTGCGCTAATTCAATTACTCTACTGTAAAGTCGCACAAATATCAGACGCACCCTTCCATATCTTTATTGGGCAAACAGGAACCCACAGGATTAATTTAAGCACCGTTGATGTCTGACAACTGGGAATCTAGAGACGCTTCATAGTAGATAAAATAGATGGCTGATAATGAGCGCTGATATATATTTTTTTTGCTCTTGTTAGCTGCAGGCCTCTCTGGGTACCTCTTGGTCTCTCTTGTGTAACTTCCACAGGCTTATGTTCTGCACATTGATAAGTAAGCCAGCTTGCGGTGGAAAAAAAAAAAGAAGCCTCTCCTATTTTTTTTATTTTTTTTTTTTTTTTTTTTTTTTAGCTCGAGGTGCAGCGAGCAACTCGGCACACCATAATAATATAATCCTCTGGTGTTTTTCTGATACACTTTGACCTTATTGGTAATGTCAAACAGCTTACAGAGGCTTGTGAACTTTACCCAGTGGTAGTCTTCACGACCTCAGTGTAAGCTGTGGGACCTCGACCTGCTGCTGCAGGCGGAGAATGTGAGGAGAAGGTGGAGTTGGATGTGCTTGTTTGGCTGTGTGGTTTGGGGTAGACTAAAGCTCCCCTGCAGCTGCACTGTACAGGTGGTGAACGATATAGAAAAGTCCTGGCGTGTGTGTGTGTGTGTGTGTGTGTGTGTGTGTGTGTGTGTGTGTTTTTGTGCCGATGCATATATGTGAGAAAGAACTGCCCCCCCCTGCACCCCCGCCTCCAGATCGGAGGCCCAGAGGAGTGCCTCATGGTATTTGGACCCTCATCATGCCACTTCTAAAGGAGAAGTTGGCTCCTTTGAAGTGTTTGCGACATGACAGGTTCTCTTTCTTTTCTTTTTCATTTCAATGTTCCCCACCCACTTTCTCTCTCTTCTCCCGTCCAATCTCACCCTCTAATTATCACTAACCAGGCGACTGATTAGAAACACGTTGCCGACCTAGTTTTTTTTTCCGCGGAGCTGGAGGAGGAGAAAGGGTTAATCCCAGAGCTGTTGGCTGTCATTGGTCGCTTCCCTCCTTCTTCTCCTCTTTTTCGTTCTGCTCTCCTCTTTCTTTCCCTGGAAGTTTGCTAATGAGGTCCCGTCAGAGCTGAGGAGAGGTGTTAATTTGGCCTTGTGAAGTAGGAAGGAGATTAAGGACAGTGAGGAGCTGAGTTTACGGCTTAAAATACACCGCTGTCCTTATTAATCCACAGGGCCCTGGGAGACCGGCGTTTTTGGTTTTATAATGAACACTGTCTTATAATGAAGGTAATTTTAATAAAAATTTACGGCGAAGCACAGGAGATGGTACATGTCTCCATGGTCTCAGGCACACCTTTGGGGCTCGGGGATATGACAGTTATTTCTCAAATAACCGATCGCTGGAGAGACGGGGGCCCGTCGGACCACACCGTTCACACAACTTTCACACAAGATCTCGCTGCCATCTGAACATACAGAAAAGCAGCCTTCAAGTCTCACTAAGACTACGCAGGCTTCTCAATGCAATTTACACCTCCCTCTCACTTTAGAGTGTAAACTCCCGTCAGGATAAACCTTTGTAAGGCGAGGAAAAAAAAAACACAGTGACGGCTTCTTGTATGTTTGTAGCCTTTTTTTTCTCTTTTCGGCATAGGCAGATTCCTGCTCACATCCGGCCTGCACCAATCTGCATATCAGGCCCAAATTAACCAGTCATTCTATTTTTCTCCTCTCCTCTTGATGTCGTTTGGTGCTCTCAGAAAAAGAAAACAGCAGTATGGGTCCCTAATTACTGAAACTTGCTTTACAATGATAATCCGTGGAGTAATTTAGCGTGCACAATGAGAGTTGTGGTGCTTGCGCAGATGGAGTTTCTGATAAATAGTTTGTAACGTGTAATTAGCAGCTCTGCCGGTTACATACCATTAACCCCTCAAGCTCAGGAATCATTATTGGCCCTCATTATCAAGCAGCAAGGTACGATCGAGCTGACTAGACATCAAAAACATCAAACAGCTATTAAAGCGCTGCAAACTGGGGGCCGGTGGACACCTGTTTATGCCATTTTTTCCCCTGAGGTTGGGAAGTGATGATGTGTGTGTATGTGTGTGTGTGGGGAGGGGGACAATGTTTTTATGTTTGTTGTTGTTGTTTTCTACGAGACCACAGGAGGTATTTTGACTATGCAGCAGCTTCCTCCATGAGTAAAGAGACCTCAAAATGGCTGCTGCTTCTCACCTATATAAGACTGACATGTCATGTTCAGGAAAGAAGAAGAAGAAGCAAATTTAGTGAGCTCGTACTGTTCGGATTTATACGTCTCTGTTTTGCGCAGAGCTGAACATGTAACCGTTCTGTATTTCTGCTTTTTTATAATCCGGCCTGTCAGACAGGGTGTTGTAGAGTGACAGAGAAATAAGGGATAATGTACAACACGTCACAGTGGTTGTTTGGATTGTCATATCCATTTACCTCTCATTTATCAGAAACATCTGCAGCTGTGTTTAAATCCGGTGGTGTAGAGCACCCCGCGGGTGCTGATTTGACCGGAGTCGTGGAAGAGGAGAGAGCACGGGAGTGTTTGAGGGTTTTTTTTTTCAGAGACCTCGCCCACAGTGCCTTGCCTTTAGCTCGCCCGCCACGCAGCGAGGTAGACAAACACCGTCTTTGATCATCCATCGAGAGGCGACCAGTTCTTCCTCCTTTTGATTAATTCCTGAAGGAAATGATAATTTCTCTTGAATGTCTGAATATATTATGAATAGAGGAATGAATCAAAGAGTAAAGGATGATAATTAATTACAGCGCTATGATAAAAGGCTGTGGGTGTTATGACGCAAGCTTCCTCCGTGTCATTATGAGAGGCTCCGTAATTACCTTTCTGCACGAGCCAGCGCTCCTGGTGGTGCTGGCGGTGAGAGTGCCGCTCACTGAGTGAGTCTAACGGTCATAAAGCTTTTCCCTGCCTAATTGTCTGAGGGGCTCTGTGGCACTTTCATAGATGAGGGACTGCGCCGTTAGGAAAAATGCTAAGCGACGCTACAGCTTTTCCAGCTCAATGAAGACAGATCTTCATCATGGGCTAAACCTTGCGGTTATTAGGTACAGATTGCTTGAATGGATGGCTAACTTGGGAAGGTGGGGTCGGGAACAAGCGAGCAGCGGATCGGTACAGTATGATGCAAAAGCAGATTCTGGACTACATACAGTTCTAAAATCAAGTTAGTGTTGATTTCTATGTGCAGTGGATTATACATCATAGGCCAATATTTCTGTGCCAATAAACCAGATCCCTGCTTTACAGTTACCTCTGAATATTCCCTTTGTGTTATTATTCATGCCCTACCTTATGTAAGGGGCATTTACGACACCTTCCTACTCCTCTCACTCACTCCCACTCTTCCTATCCTCCCCTGTACGCCTCCCCTTCCTCCTCCCCCGGCTACGGCCAGACTGCTCCCTCCATACTGGGCTGACGAGGTGTCTCTAATGCCTGTCTCCTGCTCTGCTGTCTCAGGCTCATTGAGCAGCAGGCCGGGCCCAGGATCTCCAGGCCATTACCTATTCACAGCACGTCCAGGCCTTCAGCCTATTGTGGGGAACATAATGGGCTCCAGGGCCATGTAAACCACCGGCTCTCTGCTCCTGGTTTATCACTTGTGTCCTCTTCATACTAAGGAGAGGGAAGGAAGTAAGGAAGGTGGGAGGCAAGAAGGTAGAGAGAGAGAGAGAGAGAGAGAGAGAGAGAGAGAGAGAGAGGACGTGTGTGGGGTGGGGGTGTGGGAGTGTAATTGGACATTAGATAATACCTTCTTCGAGTCTTTTACATCCTCTGCATCTCCAGAGGGTGAATGTCCTCACCTGTTCTCCACATCAGCTGCTTTGGCCCAAACTTAATGCACCTCTTCAGTTACTGTTTTACTGAGTCTTTATCTAATTCTAATATCTAAATTATTTATTTAATTTAAAGTCAACCTCTCGTTGATTGTGAATCGTCAAAGAAGAACAAGCTGATATGTTCATCTTACCCCTGATGCTTTTTCTCATCTAATGACAAATGAGCAAACAGCCCAGACAAAGTCTCATTTTAGAGGAATTTAACCCTAACCCTCTGCTTTTTGAGAGGCTCGCTTATTTAATTCCACAGATCCATTTTTGCCTCTTTAGCAGACCATTTACAATTAGCTCTTTTTTATATTCACTTGCTCGTTGTAATAACCGTTTATTGACCTAGTCGGCTCTGAACCCTTTTAAAATGAGCCTTTGTAATGTTTTGCCGAACAGTGGCCACTGTGGCCACCAGTGACAACTGCAGAATCATGATCAATGTTAAAACATAATGTGGCCTGAACACAAAGTGAGTGCAGAGACGGATGCAGTTTGTTCTGCGTGCAGGTATTAAAGGCACAAAGTGTTCATCTATGCTGATGACTCCATTTAATGACTGTTCAAAGACAACTAGAGGAAAAAACTGGGCAGAGTTATTAAATAGTTAAATAACTATCCAGTTTGCAAACATTTGAAAAGTAAACACATTGTGAAGGTATAACTCAAAATACCCTGCAGAATGCCATCAGTCTGTTTCTCAGATGTTCAGACAGTCACTTTTAAAATGAAATATCATCAATTCAGTAAATGACTGCATAAAAAACAAAAAGCAGTATTTGGGTGGCAGTATTTCACCAGTGGTGCGACGCATTTCGGCTCTAGATTGGGCCTTTTGAAGAAGTTTAATATATCTGACTGCCCTTGTTTGTTTCCTGCGTGGTGACTGATCGTTGTGATTCTGCTGGGTGTTTTTATGCTGAGACACCTCAACCTTTCCATCAGCCTTCCCAGTGTCAGTCTTATCCCTCCTCTGCTGTGCTGTGATCTGATGGTGTGTATGTGTGTCTTGGCGTGTTTGTTTTCCTGTCCTGACTGATGCCCTGTCGGAGCGTCCCAGTTGGGTGTATTCATCATTATGGATGCGTGTTTAGAGCCAGGGATGCACACCAGGTAAAGAAGGGGGAGGGGTGGTGGTGGTTGTTGAGAGGGGTAGGGGGGTGGGGTTATAAATAGGCACTTGGCTCTCTAGCCATGTGGAATTGATGAGTTTCAACACATTCTGCTCTGCAGTGCCAGGTTTAATTTCTACCGTCCTGACAGCACAAACCTCAGAGCCCGGAGACGTCACGCCCGACTGCCGCTGCTGTGCAAATGTTAGCCATGTTTGAGGATGGACGCACGCATAGCGCCGGCTGCACCACCCCTATTGGGCATCCGACTGGGTGTACATCCGCTCCTCTAAACCCCTGTCATCTTAAGAGACAGGCAATCACATTCCCCTCCTGACCCCCTCACCAAACAGACACTCACCAGCAGCAGAGAGTAACTAATCTCACAGGCAGATTCTCAGACCTAGCTCGCTTCAGTCTAACATGGTCAACTACTTGTTATGAGATAGGTGAGAGCCTCTCTCCTCTCCTCTGTTGGTGCCCTAAGTCAGAGAGAGCAGCAACACTAGCAGTAGCAGTAACACTGTCTCTGAGGATCTCTGACTCCTGGCTCACTCTCAGCTGCTGGCAAGAGCACAGTCAAATTAGCCAATAAAAATGTGTGAAATCGGTGGCTCAGCGCCGGCGAGGACATGCCAGGAGAAATAAACATCAGCGCTCGCACAACCAGGAAAGAGCTTGTGCGAGGAGGAAAAGGCGGAACGGGAGAGCTGCTCCGCCGATTCCACGGCGCGATTCTCTGATTTCAGGCGCAGAATCGAAGCTGCACAGACAGTCAGGGAGCAAAGTTGTTTCTGTGCTCCGTTGCACGTCGAGACCCAGCCTCAGATCAAGCCGGTGGCAGCACAAGTCAAAAGAACACGAGCTTCTGTCAGAGGATACACAGCCCACATGTGCTGAAGTGATTTAATTCCCTCTGCGGTGTTTCCCCCCCGCTGAAAGCCCGGGAATACCAATCTTCATTTCACATAATGCTCGGCTGTGAAGTTTAATTTCAGCAAAATCTAAACACGCTAATTAAATATCATAACTTTCTGAAGAAGGCTCTTGTAAAGGCACCTGAAATTTTAATTTAGACTTCAAAAGAGCAAAGACTTTAAAGCAAATCTATTGTTTTTCATTTAGACTTGCAATTTTCTTTTCTCCGCAGTACTGCAGTACGTAGTTATGATTGATCTGGTAATTAAAATATGCAGAGAGGGAAAAATATTAACTGCTCCTTTTTTCACTTTTTTTTTTTTTTTTTTTTTTTTTTTTTTGTGTTTTAGAAAACAGCCGACACATTTTCCTTCTCTTTCCAGCACAGATAATTAAGTTTTGCACATTGATGTTCTTTACACAGCATTCATCGGCCTCATTATTTTTCCATTTTCATCTTTCTGGTGAGAGATCGATAGATTGATAAAATGATGGATCTTAAATAATGCAAGCAGAGAAAAGTTACACTTACTTTGCTGCTGGCTAAGTGTTTGAACTTTTATTCTTCTTTCAAATTGTATTTAATATCCCATGAAGGTAGTTCTTGCAGTATTGCATGCCAGTGTGAATCATTTATTCCCATTTTTGCTGTCCCTCTGCAAAAAAAATAAAATAAAAATGGGTCTATGCTATATGGGATGATGCTTGTCAAGGCTAATATCCTAAATGATAAAGAAAGTGGCAATTCAAAGAAAGACAGCGTAAAGTAGGCCAATTAGTACCTAGGGAACATTTTGCTAGAAGTGATAGCAGCTCCAAATGTCACATGCACGAACATTAGGACCGATTGTTTATAATATGACCTGACAGTTTGGGTCTCTCTAATATGGGATTAACTACAATACTAATTAACATGTGGCTCTATTAAAACAAGCAGCTGCCAGTGAAGTAAATCTCTTAACAGAGAGGGGACCAACTCTTCTGATGTACGCCCAGCATTAAAGTGTTGCTTGTTCACCACAAATCAAATGTGTTTTTACACTTTAAAGAGATCTGCTTGTTTTATTCTTATGTTACACTGGAAATACAACATCCTAAAACACACCCGCCGCCTTTAAATATCTAAGCCCGCAGATCACAGCGTCCTTTGCCTTTGTCACAAACAGATATATGCTTTAAAGTCCCACTGTAGGGCTCTGTTTCATTCGAGACATAAAATGACCACGGTGGCCTGAGGAGAGTATTAAACACATCCTCAATTAAAGCTAAGTAACTTTGCATCTCCTTGTGATTTCTCCTGCAATCCCTGTAATTGGGTCTCAGTGGATTTAGTGGGAGAGCTTCAACTCTTGTTCTGGAGTGGAGAGTCCCAGCCTGGAGTACGGCTGAAGGGATGGCCAAATGGGGAAAAAAAAAGAAAAAGAAAAGCTGCTGGTCACCAGGCCTTGGATGCTAGCAGCTGGCAGGAAGGAGTAAGAGTCAGCTGGAGCCAAACGGGAGGACAGGTGGAATGAACCACGCTCCAGTCCTCACAGAGAGCCACTGTTACTCGGTTGATATACAGCAGACGTGGAGGTCCAACAACTCCCCGGGTGAAATGAACGTACATGATTTTGTAGCAGAGCCACTCTATATTTTACACCACTACATTTCAGAGGGAAATGTTGCTCTTATTTTCTCCACTACATTTATTTGACAGCAATAGTCAGTGGTTATATTTCACATTAAGACTTTACATTGAAAAGCTTATAAAATACAATAAATTGGTGAAGTTATTCAGTCTTTTCCAACTTCTTGGCTTATAACAAATATCAAAAAAGGTACCTAGATCATACCACAGATGTCTGTGACTTAACATTTCAACTACCCTCTCATTTACCCTCTTAAAGATAGTGTCATTTAAATAACTATTGGGGTGGAAAATGATCAGAACTTTGCTGTTTTACTTATTTTTTGCCCCACTAATCATTGGGTGATATCGCAGATTAGGACCCTTTGGAGTCAGTGACAGCTGGATTGGCTCCGATTCAACCAGTTACAAATGCATCAGCATTAATAATGTAATATATAATGATAGATCACTTATAGTGTCATTTACTTTCTGCATAAGAAGTATTTTTACATTGATATTTTAAGTGCATTTTGCTGCTAATACTTGTAATGGAGTATTCAGAGACTGTTTTAATAGTACTATTACTTAAATATGAGATCAGCATCCTGTATGTAGAATACAGGATTATCATTATTAAAATTATAACATTTTATATCTTTGTGTCCATGAAGATATTAATATCGTATATGGGACAGTGGTGATAAATATAAATACATAGAAGTAGGCAATCTAAAATAACCGAGAAAGCAATATTTGTTTGATGGTTTTCTTCCAAATAGCAAACCTTGGAGGCCTTCGTGGGTCGTGTATGTGTGTGTGTGTGTGTGTGTGTGTGTCTATCAGGATGTGGGCGTGCGTCTTCTTTTGGCGAGACATGTCAAGGACAGCCGAAGGTGCGGTGTGAGATCCAGTGATGGGCTTGTTTTATTACATCTCATATTGAGACCAATCTCTGTCCATTCACCTGAAGGAGAGCCAGCTATTCCCTAACTAAATTAGCCAGCCGCTGTGGTGTGAGAGGGCCTCCACAGACACACACACACACACACAACCACACAAACACACACAACCACACTCTGACATGCACACACACACAAACACAGAGCCAGGTACAGTACAAGCAGTCACGCAATAATGTGTATTTCTTTTCTCCCCCCTCCTCCTCTCTCATGGCAGAAATCACGCTTACATGCATAATCGCATGTCCCGTCCCTCACTCTCTCTCTCTCTCACACACACACACACTCACACACACTGTCTCCGGCTGAAGGCAGTGGATGTGGGGTAATTGCAGTCACTGTGGCAGGTTGCGTGTTTGTGCCCCTGTCAGCGAGGCCTGCAGACCTCCTCCATGTGTGATCATGTGACACCAATCTGGGCACTGTAGCCTACCTGGCCACGCTTCGCAATGCACCCACCCTTAATGTAGCAAATGCATGAGATTTTAGCGCAGGACGCGCTGTGGCTGGGAGGGTGAACGTTCTCTTCATGCTCTCTCATCCCTAATGAAATGTCTTTTGTAAAGTCTGTTTTTTTTTTTTTTTTGTTCACTCACGGCGGATGTTCTAATGAGGCAGAGCCTGAAATAGCAGTGGGGCTAGCACTGCAGAACTATGACATCCCATGTGAGAACTTGCCCAAATCACAGTGGCTGCAGCCGTGCGTCAGGTTTCTTTATTTATAACCCGTATGGAATTGTCCTACACTCTGAGCATATGGAGGGTTATGTAACGCTCAGCATCCAATAGATAACCACTAAAGTCAGGTCCTATATATAAAGCTTGCTGAAGAGTTGTTTCTGAGGCTGTTTAAGATTGATTTAGCGCTCCTGCATGTCTGCTTCACAATGATGTAACAAAAAGAATGGTTATTGTGAAGCAAAAAGAAATCTTTTAAAGGGTCAGTTCGTGGAAATTATAAGTGGTATCACTCACTCACAGTCCACACTGTTTACTATTTACTTTACATTCTTTCTGCATTTAAAAAAAACTGTTAACCCAGGATCATGACTCGCGTGAGGGAGTTGCAAGATGAATCTTAGGGGTCAAGAGATCTTATGTAGGAATTTGCTTCTTTCTTTTGAAATACTGTATACTTTTACCTCTTAAGGCCTAATGTATTCAAGGTGCTCTTTGATTAAACTGCTCACAGCTCATACACCATGTGACAAAAGGTTGTAAGCAGACTTTGCTTTTTGCCTGGAAATCAAAAGTGCATTAGTACATACCGTACGTAGTGGCAACCTCCGTGTCTGTGAGGTGAAGCTTATGCCAAAAAACTGCAGTTCCTCAAGTGTCCACTTAAGGCTGGATACAGATCGAGACAATCTCCATGTTCAAATGTCCAACTTCACAGCAGAAATAAACATGTTTACAGCCTGGTACAAAAACAGTTTTGGTCTCTATAGCTAATTTCCCCGTTCATGACAACTGTACTGAGGGTGCATTTATATAGAGCTCACCTGTGGGTCACACATGCGCCGTCCATTCTTTATACTGTTTATGTTTTTTTGTTGAACTAACCCTTTAAAAATAGTGTCAAATACATTTTGAATGCGTGTTAATTTGATCAGTATTCGCCAGGATATGCATTTGAAAACAACATCAGCTCTGCTGATCTAATCTGATTAGCCCTCATTCACTCAGAGTGAAATGCCACCTCGTGCCTGTCACATTGTATATGAGCGATCAGGCAGGAAAGCTGGTTATTACAATCATGACATCAAATGCCTGGCAGCAGAGGTCAATCAGCGTACATTAACCAAACAGAGCTCATTTGTTTTACAGCTTTTAGTGGTGTGCTGGCACCGGCGTACATGAGCTTTAGGCTGGCATCCAGCGGGCATGGAGGACCTCCCAGCAGAGCAGGAGCAAGAGAGGCCTTGGCCATCCCTCCAACAGACGAATATGAAGGAGACAGAGAGTGGGGTGTTAATGTGTCCCCCTACCCCCAAGTGTCCAACCACTCAGCTGATTTATGCAGCTGAAATGAACTCCTTTACAGTGGGCATTCATAAATACCTAAAAGGTTTTAAAATGATGGTGAGGCCACTGGCAGAAAGATGTTGCACACTGTTTTTCCACTGCCTTCTTTTCTCTCTCTATTGGCCGCCACACTTTTTAATCTCTGGGTGTTGACGTGTCATCTCATTGATGCATTAGTGTGTGAGGCGGTGTACAGACAAATGCATATGCACACAGTCCAAAGATCACTCTTAACCTTCACCTGCTCCTAATTATAGCAGATGAAGGTACATTTCGGTGGCTCTCCGGTGATCTGTCATCAACAGGCCCTCTTCAGTCTGGCTGGGAGTGATATCTCTCTGTAAAATATGTATGACATCAAAAAGCCTTAAAGGTTATTACAAATTAATAATGACTAGTGGGCCGAGAGCAGTAAAAAATAGCCTTCCCTTGGTGTCGTGTTTTAAATGTTTAATTTAACATGCTCCAGTATAAATGTGGACTGCCTCCCAGCAATATGTGCAGGGCCCCAAGGCCTCACCAGACTGTCAGTGGTCTGGAACATACAGACCCAGACCACCAGGCTTGCGTGTATTAAGATCGACATTCAGATTAGACTGATTCATGCAGACGTGAGTGATCATCCGTCTGGAGCCGTCAACTGTTATCTTGAAAAGGCGGCGCTCTTCTATCTGCGTGTCTCCAACAGCATACAGAATTATAAAAAAACACTAAAGGAAGCAGTTTTACTCGGATCAAGCTCAAATTCTCTGTAGACTGAGAGACATAGAAAAGCTGTTTTCTGAGTGTTTCTCTGAAGCAAGTCGAATCATCGGCCCTGAACCCCGCTCACAGTAATGTCTGAAGACACTGTACAAAATTGCCTTATTTATGCCTGTAATGTAAGCTGTCTGTTCTGGTGTCGCTCATTCTCTGTGGAACCGACGACGGTGGCAGTCGAGTCTGGAGTGAATTTGCCGGGCGACTACCTGGGAAACATCAACAGTCATTAATTATGTAAAACTCTTCTCGCAGTGGGAGCAGGGAGAGCTGCGTACAACGGCAGCGCCCGCTCCTATTAGACTCAATGTACTCTACAATCAGCCCCCACTGCCTGGGGGCGTGGAGGGATTATCAGCCTTCCTGCCACGACCCCCCATAGAAAGACACACACGCCGTACAGTACACACACACACACACACAGACTTAGACACACTAAATGTGACGTTCTATTAAGTTCTGCACCAATGTATGCTTGTGTTTAGCTGAGGAGGAGAATAACAGGAATCTCTGCGCTGTCTCTCCTCAGTAGTCACCCCATCATTCACTTCTCTCCTTCACAGGTCCTGTTAGGTCTTTTTTTTTTCTCCCCCTCTCTCTCCCGGCAATTGTCTGCTTTCCAGCTTTCTCACTACAATGAATGCAATCGGCAAATCTGACAGGACAAATGATATGCCATGTTTGTCAGGAACGCTGGGTAAGGGGGCTTTTTCATTGTTGATAGTGCTGCCACCAACGCCGTGCTGGTCTCCGCTACTTGGAACCAAATTACCCACAGAGACGTCCTATGCAAGGGCCCTACCTGAGATCTTCCTCCGAGCAATGCAATTGACAACAGCAGATTTATCAAGCAAATAATGGACCTAATTTCTGCACCATGTGTTTCCAATCCATCTTCCGTTAGCAACAGACGCAGGATTGTTTGGCAGACTTCAAGTCGTCTCCACAGCGATATGTTCCCTCCGTCAGATGCGCTCTTCTAGCCGTGGTTCAAGGCTCGTTCATCAGTGCTGCTCTTTTTAGCGGATGCGGCTTTGGCATGATGTTCCTCCATGCTGAAACAAAGGCAGCGCTGACACCTGTAATTAATTAGGCTATTATGCATTCCGCAATGATAATTGCCTCACTGGAAAGTCACCAGCCTTTTAAGAGGGAGAGAGAGGAGAGGTGGATGGAGAACGCTATCCATCATAGTGGAGCGCTCTCTCTCTCGCTCTCCCTCTCTCCCCCCCGTGTCATGCTGTCTCACCTTGACTAGTGTAGGCAGGGCTAGAGAAACACTGTCAACATGTGTCTGAGGGTGAGATATGCAGCTGTGCCTCCCCCTTGCCAGGATTGCTCCACTAGCGCCCTGCCAGGGTCCATCCACTCCAGGGCTTTGGCTCACATTGGCACAGTTACCCATGACACCCCATCTGTTGTAGCTTTGTTCACTAGGGCAGTACAGCACCAGGATAATGGGGGCACTTTATTTTTATAATTAGCCCTTACCTACACTTCTCCTCTCTTCTCTCCTCTTAACAGTTCTCCCAGCTCTGAAATCTAGTCCAGGTGCACTCATTACTACTTTTCACAGCCCTCCCTTTCAGCACATCAACCGTTGCCTTCATTGTAGCCTCAGCACGCCCCCGCTCCCTCCCATCATGCCTTGATAGATACGTTTTCAGCAGACACCCTCTCCTCAAGGTTTAGGTCATCCGCTGCATCAAACATTTGAAAGCGCGAGCTCAAAGAAAATGACAACTCCAGTCTTTTGAACTACAAAGACATTCAGGAAAGATTTGTTTTCCTCTCTCCGTTTGTCTCTCAGACTCTTGACTTTGACTTTGCCGTGACTTTGAGATGTTAGCGCAGAGGCTGGCACTTTTGAGTTTTGTCGAGAGGGCGGGTAACGCAGAGCTTGTGCCGCCTGTTGATGGTGAGGGGGACCCAGAAGGCACCTGCTGCGTGGTGGAGACAGCAGGCCCTTTGATCTGGGTTTAATGTCGTGCCATGTTCTGTCTCTCATGCTGCTCCGTGTACCACGTCCGTTGGGATTACGTCAGCTCCACCTTGATCTACAGAGATCTGCTCTCCTCTCAACCTGGGTCATTATCGCCATTCTCCACTGGGGCACTGATCCAAGGTCTTGCTCATTTTGTCTCCTCTCATATTCAAGTGAAGTACCTTGCGTCATGTATCTTGATGTACCTTTTTAGCCATGCTAGCGGTATGACTCTGGGCTTAGCAATGTATCTCTGTCAGTCTGTCTGTACAGCACTTTGGTTCAGACTGAAATATCTCAACAACTATTTGATGGATCAGAATGTATTTTTTATATTTATGGTCCCCAGAGGATGAACCTTTATGACTTTCATGATCCTTTGACTTCCTCACTCTTATGTAGCAGCACTATGAGGTAGACATTTGTAGTTTTCAATGAAATGTCCTGAGGCTTGGTGCACACATTTATGATCAGGATGAACTGCAATGACTTTGTTGATCCCCTGACTTTTCATCTAGCACCAAGATTTGGCCAAAATTTAAATTTTTCTCATACTTTGGTTTAGACCAAATATCTGTAAAACAAATGGCGTTCCCATCAGCCTCAGCTGTACTTTGTGTTGAGTGGAAATATGCTAACCCGCTAAACAAAGATGTTTATGTGAGGCCATTCCTCTAGTGGCCACTTGAGGCTTAAAATGTTCAAATGTCCGACTTCACAGCAGAAATAAACATGTTTACAGCCTGGTACAAAAAACAGTTTTGGTCTCTATAGCTAATTTCTCCGTTCATGACAACTGTAGTGAGGGTGAATGTTTTTTTTTAATTCACCAAGTCAAATTATATTAAGGCTTAAAGTTATGCAGAATTAACAGCGTGGCTGCTTTGATTTACAGGTGGGTGCCATTACAGATGACTTGTTTGAGCACCCAGGCCTTAAGTCCGCTGATAATCCACATCTTTGCTGATTTCTAGATTAGCAGGGAGGCGAAAGAGGCAGGACTTCCAACATGGCGTTACCCAGCATCACAGATTTTGAGCTTCAGAAAGGCTCTTTAGAAACCTGTGGGTGATGTCACGCATACACATTCTTGAGACTATCATTGATTACCATGCTGATGTTAGTGTTAGCTAGCATGGCCGTAGACTTCAAATGCAATGATAGCAGTACAAACAGAATATCCTTGGTCTTAAAACAAATGTTTATGCTTTGTAAGGTACTGCTCTGCTTCCATTGAAAAGTCACTGAGCCTCTCCGTAAACCATCCATGAATCGACTTGTATTTTCACTTTGAATTGTCACTGCGTCGTTGCAACATGTATTCGCATCAGGAGCGGATAAGTGGTACAAAAGAATATTGGTCAGCTTTAGCCATTTATTTGGCTGAGACGGCAGCTCTGCAGTGGCAGAGTGTCGGTGGTGTCAGTCCGTTGTGAGCGCAGCGCGTTGACTGACAGGCACGGCTGATTGGAATTGACGTGGCGACGAGATATGTGTCAGTGCTCTGACTGTTCATCTCGCCGGGCATCCAGAGACGGCCACAGCCACCGCCATGCTGCTAGTACCGCTCTGAGATGGGTGTCACCATGATTAAATCTTCCCTCAAACACAGTCTGTGTGTAGTGTGCATCTGCGTGAGTGTGTTTGCATGCTCCCAAGTTCAAGTGTGCGTGTATGTGTGTGGGCGAGTGTACGTGTGTGGGTGTACACGGGTCTCTCACTGTCCAGACTGTATTGCAATAGTGTTTACCTCTGCCCCTCTCCTCCACCCACTCATCAGTCACTCCACACCAACTCATCTCCCTCCTCCCGCACCTCTCCTCTGAACCTACACTCCACGCAAAACAAACGCCAGCAGTGACAGCTGCAGAAGTGTTGGGTGGCACAGCTAAAATATGACCTTTCCCTGCTTCTGAAGGGAAAATTTGTGGGATTGTATTTGCCTTTTTTTTTAACATACACACCGCATACAAAGGAAATGCTTTACGTTAACAGAGAACGGTCTTGTTGTCCTCCATGAATGATGCAGGAGTTCCTGTGGCCAGTCAGCCATTAAGATGCATCTCTTAATTTACTTCAAAATCAGATCAGGTTTAAATTTTGACCTTTTATATAATGGCCCAGTAGCCATCAGAAGACAATATGGAGTGACATATGAAATCATTTTGCTAATTAAGTAACATTCATATGTATTTATATATCCGGTGGATTCCAGAGAATTGCAAAACCAATTGAATAGAATAAATTCCAGCCGTGAGTTAGAATTATAAAAAAAAATTATGACAATATTATAAACACATATCTTACATACACATATCTCTCGTGGATCTGTATAAGAGCTGAAACAAATGATAGAAAATGTATTTGACAACATTTTTAATAATCTATTAATTGTTTAAGGCATGAAAGAAACAAATGTTAAGCATTATTCCCAAAAGTGACTCTGACATTTGTATAACAGTTATAGGTTTAGACAGTTCAAACAAAAAAAGGCCTTTTGAAGACTTCATGTTCAGCTTTGCGAAACTGAGATTGGCTGTTTTTGCAATTGCAAATAAAAATGCAACAAACTGGGAGAAAGTGGATTCCCCAACACAGGACCAAGGGTTGGTAATTGTTGAAAAATATATTAATATAATAATGTAGAAAATATAGAATTCAGAAAGATTTCTGAAACAGGATGGACATTAAACCAGATTCAAAATGGCAACATTAAAAAATAGGAGGACAACAAGTCATCTGTTGGACATGTTTTATCTTAATGCTGGAACTACCAAAGCAGCCACTGTTTTTAAAATTTTGTAGTAATAACTTAAAGTATAGAGTATTTTTACCCAGATTAACCACAGCGGCCATTTTGAACCTATGCATTATGTTATTATTTTTTACAATACATCCTTGACAGTGAGCGTCCCTGTTGTCTAGCAACTACTTTTTATACTATTCCAAAACTCTGAGCTAAAACTGGAGTAAAGAAAGCTAATATTGGAACCACATGTCAGCAGAAATGAGAATGGCTGCCACAGAGGCTTTAGCTGCTTCAGAAGCTGGATGATGTGGAGTCTGATGGAGGAGCAGGTCCGGATAGTCTTGTCTCTTGGTCAGCTGAAAGTTCATCCCACAGTGGCTCTGAGAGCGATTCAAAGAATCAGATAATATCCCCTTTGTAGTCCTTCCTAGTGTTATAGTGTAATGCATATGTAGGCTGATATTAGATTTATTTATTCTCATTTAAAAATCACTTTAGATTGCAGTAACACGGCAGAATAGCAGAGTGTCAACCATATTTCGCCTCATTTTCTCAACACTTCCTTAACACTAAGGACTGAACGTTTGTCAGGAATCCAGTGGATTCTTCTGGAAGGTGTTGTGACAAGTGGTGTTACGGTGGTGGTGGGCTTCCCACTGTTTTGTTCTAATAAGCATGGAGCGGGATCGGGGTTGTTGTGACATCCTGTCAGCCTGTGGGCTGGACTGGCGCTCAGTGAGCAGCACAGTAGGATGGACTCCCTATGATTGTGCACTGACCTTTGCATCATGGGGAAGATGACAGGTAATTTAGAGGCCTCAGGGACTGTGGAACCATACATTTGCTGTCCCCAAACCACCCACAACACCAACCACATTCACCTTGAGATGGGAGCAGTGTGTATCTGTGAACACATACACACACACACACACACACACACATGCAAAAAACAAAGAATGAATTCACATGCTGCGTACACTCAGGCACAGACACATGTGCAGACATACTTTAAGCATTCATACACTTATTTGCACACACACACACACACACACACACACACACACGGTGCAAGATCTGTCTTGACACCCGCCCAACACCCCCATCATCGTCACACACTCTAATCACCTGCATCATCACAACCCATCCTCAAACAACCAAATCACAGGGGGTGGCAAACTGGTAAGGCAGAAGGGGAAAACGATGATTTAGAGTGATAATTGCATAATCACCAGTTGTGATAATTGTAATTGATGACTGCATAATTGCTAATTGCGCTCTTTATGGGAACCTCTCTTTTCTGTTGTCTCTCCGTCTCTCTGTATGTCGCTCAGTAGCCCTTCACTCTGCTTCCTCGCCTTCATTCTAGATTTGTTCTCTCCTCCTTCATCTATTCCTCTCTCCCCAACACATGCTAGCTTCCTCTCTCTCTCTCTCTTTCTCACACACACACACATTGAGATGCACACACAGAGACTCACTAGCGGGTACTGTAAGTATTCTCAAAGGCTTATCAGTAAGTATTTCCCAGCAGCCTTGTCCCAGAGGCTGTGTTCTGCCCACTCTGTTGCTGCGTGAAGAGTTATGGAGGAGTGCTATTCCTTTGTCTCCCTCTTGCTACTCTGCCCCAGGCTTTACTCCTGCTTGTGAAATCAACCTGTGGCCAAGCCCATTCCCTCGGTGGCCATATCCTTTATCACAAAAACGGGTGAAAACAAAGAATGCGCCTGTGAGCCGGAGCCATGGCCAGTTGTAGTCTTTTCTCCAGCCGTACATCTCTGTGCAACGGCCCTGTCTGCACGCTACTACTCTGAAATCCAGTGTGCTTGGCTGGAGGTGGATTAGCATGGAGATGAAGATGACTCCCTGATCAGCCCATATTATGCACGACACCTCAAAGTGCTTTGATGATAGCAAGGGTGTGTGTGTGTGTGCGTGTGTGTGTGTTGGGGGGGGGGTATCTATACGCATAGCGGGTGCTAACGTGAGAAGGCGTCAGGCAGGCATGTGATTGATGTCTCTGCTAGCATCTGTAGGCAGGTTAATGGTGTGATTGTGGAGGTAATCTCCGTGTTCTCTCGTTAAAGGATGATGGAGGGCCAGGAGACCCTGCATGTGTCTGGAAGCAGGAGCCCTTTGCTGTTGCCTTCATAGTGTCTCAGGTTTTTTACATATGCAGTTGGGAGCTTCATTTGATGTATACGCTTCAGAGAAAGCCAGGCCCAGTGAGCAGACTGGCATTGAAAAGCTGATGACTATTGTTGGGTTCAGCCACCCTGCATGTAGCACGGCCATGTAGTTCAGGGGTTGATGATAGTTTGTCCGGATGTTACAAAGTGCTGTAGGAGGCTTGTTGTTGTGGTGGTGACACTCGAAGCAAACATGAACACAGTCTCTCATCAGTGGGGATAAAGCAAACCTTAGCTAAACCAACACTATTTATTTACTGCACATATAAAGCTGGAAACAGTGTTTATAGGGCCTGAGTGCTTCACACGTTTTCGCTGTTAGTGAGCCAACATACCAACATGAACTCGTGGTTGGGTGGCTGGGGGCCAGACAGAGGTTGGTGGGTGGGGGGAGTGCTTAAATTGGGGGTATAGCTGAGTGAAACAACAGCACAGTGTAGCAAGGAGCTGACTGAGAACTGCAGACTATTGCATCTGTATTGATTGGGCTCCAGCCTTTTCCATTTTCCATGAACTCCTCTGAGCTGCTCCAAGTGGGAGTGATGGGGGGGATTTGCTTGATCTTTATGATATTTCTTTAAACATGATGCTGTCGTTATGCCTCCCCAGGGAAGACGCCAGCCATTTCCAGTAAATCAAAGGCTCCCCGTCTCCCTAGCTGTTTTCCACACACCTTATTTATAACCCTACTAAACAGCCTCTACACACAACCACCACCTCCACCACCACAAGTGTTTTCAGCCTTCTGCAAAGTGAATGTTTTTCGAGTGTAGTCATACCGATGAGAAGCATCTGGCTCATACATACATCACTTGACCCTCCGTTGTGAAGTCCGTTGAGCCGATCAGCAGACAGAGGCTGAAATCAACAGTGACAGAAATGACACAGACAATAGATGACAATAATTTGAACTCCGTCTGCTCTTGGAGTGGGGGGTCATTTGGACGAGCCTGATCTGATTTACTGTTGCAGAGCAGAGGACACAGAGAGGCGAAGAACTACGGCACATAGTCTGACTTACAAACAGGCCGCGGGTCTTAGCGGGAGCTGGGAGCAGGGTAACCCACATACCCACTAGTGCAGGTGCCCTCTCCATGGGGCCAGGTGGTGGCTAATTCGCTTTCTTTGTCCCTCCTAATGAATTGTTAATTGGTTTGCATCACCCACCGAGTTGGAGATAGCAGGTGCCGAGTGCTGCTGGTGATGGAGGCCACGGACGCTGGCGAGCCTTCTCGTGCGCGCTGGCGCCTACATTTAACGGGCCAAATGTCACCTCGCAACACGCAGCAGCATGGCAGTTGCACAGGGAGGATGTGGGCAGAGTTTACGCCTAGTTGTCGGCGCTCATGTTGGTTAATCCATGCACTGCACACTCTTTGTTATGCAGGTGTTATGTTATATATATTCCCAAATACAAGGGTGCATTTCATTTATTGGAATGATGCAGTTCATTGACCTTTGCTCTGTTTATTATTGATTCATTGTTAGCTCTTTAAGATTTTAATCGTTTCCTGCTCTGTGTTTCTGCATGAATTTAATGCCTGAAATGTAAACATACTGTGAATTGTGAGTTAGACATATTCCAAGATTATATCCATCAGTGTTTACCTTAATGGCGTCTTTTCCTCTGCAGGTGGTTGCTCTGAACAAGCGCAGTAAGGAGGCAGAGTCTGCGTTCCTGGGAATCTACAAACAGCTTATCGAGGCCCCAGGTGAGTCTCCCACTAAGACCAGAGATGTGCATCTTCACAAACAACAGCAGCGTAAACACCATGACTCACGCACACAGAAACTTCTAGAATTATCTTTTCCCCTTAGATCAAAGAGGACATCTACCACTATCGCTGAACCGGCCCTATAAGTATACACACTGAGACGTATCATGTATATATGAAGCAACATACACAAACGCAAAAGTAATTTTCTTGCCATAGATAGATATGGTGCAACAGCACATGGATGTAAGATACATAAAACCCTATACCCTGTGGCTCTTATCTATTTTTCAAAGTCTGTGCTCTCAGAGTGGTTTCCAAAACTCTGCGTGAGGCCACTTCAAAACCCAGCACTGGTCCTTGAGTGTAGCCTGGCTGAGGAGCGAACACATCCTTGAGGAGCTCTGCTGTTGATTGTGGAGGGCCAATTAAAATCCCAACTGAAGTCTGGCTTCGTGTGGAACGGAGGCCTGATGAGGCCAATGGGGGAAAAGAGAGAGAGGGGGCAAAGACTGAGTTAGAGCGGAGGGAAAGACATATTGTGTGTTTATTCAGTTGTTATTTCAATGCTGGGGCACATGTACTGTGTTGCTCTTTGTTGCAGGAGACGGCAGCAAAACGCAGCCCAATCTCAGTCTAGATCAGAGAAACACTTGTGGCAGGAGTAGAGAATGCTGTTTACAGATTCAATGAATACAAGATAAAAGTCTGCGTCAGAGAAATAGCGATGGCAGCAACTGACTTTTAAAGGTCTCCATTTTTCCTTGAAGTCCCCTGCTTGATATTGCGCCACCACACAGACACTCACCCACACACACACACACACACACACACACACGCACATACACTTTGAATGGAGTTATTTCCTTGATAAGAAATAGCGTTCTTTGAAGATGTATTCCGTTTGATTTTCTGACCTATACCTTTTATATCAAGGCCTTAATTCAAGCCCAGGAGCGTCTTGTGGTATATATTTTGTCACCGACTCTTCTCAAATGGAGAATAGAGTCAGCTAAGAGTTGTTATTCAAGAACAAAGATGTTAAAATAAAAAGGCCACTGTCTCACAATACCAACTCGTATGTGTAATAAAAAAACCTATAGTGGCTTTTGTCATTATTGCCTCTGTCTCCACATATACAGTGAGTATACAATAGTAGACCTTCCTGTGTCAGGTTACATCAGGTGACGAGACACAGCCAGTCTCCTACCTCCATTTGACCTTACCTTTACAAAGGGAGTCTGTTTCACCGTATCACTGAGACTCATACAAAGTAAAGCCTCTTCTTTTCTTTCTCCGCAAAGGTCAGACAGTTCTAAACAGAGCTCGGCATACAGCCTGATGTATCTGTGTGATTAATTATTTCTTATTACTCAGAGAAAAAGTAATTACCTTATTTAAATGATTCCATAACAGCACACAGAGTTACATTAGTCGTACATTACTTGCCATTACTCTGCCGAGTTACGTAAAAGTTGCCTCCATCTGCTTCACGCTTCCCTCCACTCCTCATCATTTGTGTGTTGTTGTTTTTTAACTTAATTTGTCACTTTGTATCTACTTATCTGTTTTATCTTGCGATAAAAATATGTCTGGTAATAGAAAATGTAAAATATTGGTTTAACAAGCTGCCATTTTCCTGTTTGAAAGTATTTACTGAGCTCATTTTGACGCGCTCAGTCACTGTCACAATCTCTCTAACTGAACAAAACCAGCTGATTCCTGGATGTAGGATTACTGTTTGCTAGCAACACTGATTAGCCAGCTAAGAAGACTCAACATGTGGAGGTTGTATTTCTCTTTTGGCCATGGCTAACCTCCCCACACCACTAGCCACAGCACCAAGGTAGCCAGAGACTGCTTTAACTGCTTTGACATGTTTAACTTTTTAGACTTAGACTTAAACACTTAGAATTAGACAGACTTTATTGTCATCCAACTTTTGTAGCTGCTCTGACACAAGGGTCCTCCCTTCCCATTAGAAGCAGATTCTTAAAGCAGCCATGGTTACGGCAAAAAGATGAAATGGTACCGCCTGGCGGTTTCCACATTTTGGCCGTTGGCATTGCTTGATGAGACTTAACTGTCTGACTGTGTGTTTTGCTGCTATGCTCTGTCTGTATCTGAACATTATCCAATCCGATCTGTTTGTTTTTGTCCTTCTATGATTTGTATGTTTGTTTTGTTTATTATTATTTCTGTTTTTCAAGTCTCCTGCATATGTTAACTGTGTTAACTGTGTGTCTGTTACGAGAAAATTGAAAATTAAAGTATTAAAAAACAAAGTTATAACTTTCTGCCATCCATCATGACCAGATTTTCAAAAATAATAAATACACATACAATATAAATAATGCACACAGAATCATTTTGTTTATTATATTTTATATTCCATTCTTTGTAAATAGTGTCTCATTTTGTCATCCTTTGTTTTTCCTGCACTGACTAGAAAATGTCAGTTTATGTCTAAAATGCAGCATCACTCTCAGTCATTCTGAAAGTTTCCACTGCATAGACATTTGATAATTTGATTAACTGTAAACAAGACTCACCCAATCTGGCAGCCATGTCTTAGAAGGGCCCTGTGTTAAAATCAAATGTTATTTTATTTTGTACTCACACACTGGTGCATATTCCTGAATAATTTTGTCTCTAATTAAAATAATAACTGTCTAACAGAAAAGCTAGTGTACTTACAGAATAGGACAATTAGGTCATCTCTAGATTACTAAAGCTGCCCTGTGTGTTTTGTGTGGTCCCCCCCTCCCTGTGGGTAGTGGGTTTGTTATTGGGGGGCCCAAGAGCATATTGCTACCCCAGGGCCCCCTAACGGGTTAATCTGGCCATGCAGAGAAAAAAAATTCCTCCATCCAGCTCATGTTACGACTCACCTTTTGTGCGCACTGTGATGATTGAATGTTAGCAAAGATGAGGTCGGTGCCCAACACCACCTTCCCAATCACCAGTGTATGTCATGCAAGTTATGAAGGATGGCAAGCTATGATTGGTCAGGGTCCAGCTTGTAGTCTGCCATGTCTTTCAGCCAAGTTGCAGCAACGATTTATGACCCAATGATTGCCTAATAAACTGACGAATCCGGAAAGAAGAAAATATAGTGTTGACATTAGGTGCCTTCATTGCCAGATATCCCTCCAGTTTTCTGGCTGCAGCCAAACTGAAGTCAAATCATGGAGAGAAATTTGGTGTCAGGCCCTTGCAGTATCTGCCATCTGTGAGGAGGGCCTACAGTATCCTGTGCCTGTTTGTCACTGTACATCTTGCTGCTGGTGTCCAAGGTCACAACTACCCCCCTCCTCCCCCCTTTCCCTTCCTCTCCTGCCCACCCCTTGCAAGAATGGATGACTCCAGGTACACCGGAGGACAGTCATTTGGCTGTGGCCCCACTTCATTTCTCTCTGCCCCTCAAACACAACAGTGAGCTTCCCCACCATTCCCCCAACAAATGCTACAGCTCATGTATTTTTAATCTTTTGACAGATGCAATTATTCTTTACACGCCGGGCTCGTTAATCTTAATGCAGTTATTACTATTCATTGCAGGACGTTTTTTCCCCTCCTATTATTTCATTTGAAAGTGCCTCTCTCTCGATGTGTGTGTGTGTGTGTGTGTGTGTGTGTGTGTGTGTGTATGTATATGCGTGCGCGTGTATGTGCTCATTTGTGTGCCTGACACTAAGGCCTTCAGTCCAATCAGAACAGGCCAACAGCAGAGCTAATGAATGCAAGAGGCGAACAAGGAAAGGAGGGGCGCGGGGCACGCGCAGCAGCAGCTCAATATGTGACCTGTTGTATCTGGCTATCATTAACATCTGGTCACATATCAGTTATCCACTTTGCCGTGCCCACTATTGAATACAAATAACATATCCATTACATTAGTGAGATTCCAGTGTGATTATGTTGTGCTTTGTTAATGCAAACTAATGCGTCTGTTCAACTAGAATGCATCAGTAAACTCAGAGCAGAAATAACTTCTTGATGCAAATGATTGAAGTGATTTTTTTCTCTCTCTCTCTCCTCTCACCTTTTATGAGGCCCCTAAGCCAAGATGTCAATCCACTGGAGTGTTTCATTAGTGTTCTATATTTTGAGTTGTCTGTGACATCTCCCCATGCTGTGCACTGCAACTCCTACCCAGTCTGGGTCTTGAAAGAGGCCTGTTAACAGTGTTTCCCTAACAATGTTTATTTCACCTCCGCACGGTTTTGATCAGTGCAGATAAACACGTCCTGATCACTGAACGCTGAGAAACAGTGGCAGCTTCTGCCCGAATTCATCGGTTTCCCAGAGATACACTTAACTTCCCCTCTCCGTTTCTTCCTCTCCTCCTTGCCGCTTCTCTCCCGGAGTGTGTGTGTGTGTGTGTGTGTGTGTGTGTGCTGGAGTGGCGTTTGAACGTGTCGGCGTTTGTTGCCACCTCTGTGAGAGCAGCGAGGCCCTGTCGCCAGGGGCGTAGCCCTGAGACTGACGCTCCAGGTGTTTGCTCTTCCTTGCCTCCTCTCAGTACACACACTCCTCCCTCTGGATCCACCCTGCTCCCTCTCTCCTTTAGAACACAGCTCCTTTTATCTGAGCGGGGAGCTCACTGAGAGTTTGTGAAGATTCTGATCTGAATACACCCTTCTAAGTGTGTGTATGTGTGTGTGTGTGCTTGCACGCCGGGGCCTAAGGCATGTCTGAGCTGTGTGTGTGTGTGTGTGTGTGTGTGTGTTGGTGGAAATGTTATGGCAACAGTGCTTGTTAGTGGTGACCAACGGTACTGCGGAGCAGAGCACAAGCAGCTTTTTTGTCACATTAAGTCTTCCTGTGATATGAGATGGTTCTAAATGCCTTACATACTCACATCGGATGTTTCCCTGGGCAATCAGAACAGAGCGTGCTGACCTTAGTCATTCAAATGCATAAAGAATAGTTGTCCTTCTTCAACCCTTCATATACATAAGCAAGCGCCAGCGAGCGAAGCCTGCGAGGCACAGCAGGCTGGCTTTATTGTAATTTTGCAGCTGAGTACCTACAGTCAGGATGAGAGCGAAGAAGGAGTGCTGCACGCGCTTGTGGCAGACCGTCGGAAAATAACGACGCATAAAAGCTGATGGAAAATGAAAGCTCTCTGGGCGGGACGAGATTATGCACAAGTGATTAATAAGAGCAGTAATAAACAAAGGCCCAGGAGATGTTTGAGGTGCTTAATAATGCATTATGTTCATAAAAGAGCTGGGCCTCTCCAACTGATCCCTGTGGAGTAAGAGACCCCAGAGGGACCAGGAGAGAGCGTGCTCTTAAAATACAGCAACTGTGTGTGTGTGCGTGTGTGTGTGTGAGAGTGTGTGTGTGTGTGTAGGAATGTCTGTGCCTGAGAACAGATGAGATGTAACCATGGGATTAAAAAAAAAAAGCAAAGACAATAGACCGTGTATTTGATGAGGTTAATTGATGGTGATTTGTATCACATGTCTCATAAATTATTTTATTTTATTTTATTTTTGTATGACTTCAAGTGAAGTTCGGCCTGCACGTCACTTTTCCTGCTGCAGCGTCTCGTGTTTATTTTAAATGCTTATCTAGTCCTGGCTCCACTCTTTGTTCTGAACTTTAAAATGTGTTGGTATTGATGTCAGTCCTTCTCCGTCCTTCAGTCTGTCAGACAAAGACATGGAGCAGCAATGAAAAAGAACAGGTTAAGAAGTTTCCCTTTCAGTGTTGTTTTGTTCACACACAAAAGCCGCCGCTTACCACAATCATTTTTTTCATCCCACCTCTCTCTCTCTCTCTCTTTCTCTCGTTTTCATTTAAGTATTTTCTCACTCATCTTGCTACATCAAGGTAAAGCGAGACTTCGGTCTGCTATCTGAATATCAAATGCTGGTTGGTTTAAAATGCGCCGCAAACACAAAAGTCATGTTTATGAATTTGTTGCAATCAGTTTTTTTTTCCCCTATTCGAAACGAATCCTTGACAAGTGGAAGAAAAGAGGCAGCAATTTATCCTACATACCTTATATCACTTAACATTGTCTGTGAAGGTGAAAGTAAAGACTAAGTGTTCTCTCAACCTAGTTTTGGTTCTTGACAACAATATTACAGCAGTGTTACTGTTTGTTGCAGCAGCGGCAGAGCGTGTTTATGGACCTTGAAGTCCACTCAGAGGGAAAAAAAAACAAGACTGTTTTGAATGAAAAGAAAAAACCTTGGAGCACAGCCTTGTAAATTAATTTGTTCGTGTTGTATGATGGGAACACAGCTGGCCTCATTAACATGCGCACAACAAATAATTATAGCGTTTTTTTTTCTCTCTTCAGCCAGCCAATGCTTGGCTAATGGGCTTGCTGGGTTAATTATGTCAGAGCGTAATTACACAGGGCCCAGGGAGACATAATGGTGCACCCTGCTGCGCCCACACCGCCTAATGATGGTGTATCGCTGACAGGGCCAAGACGGACTGCCCCGACACACCTGCTTGTCTTGGCGCACACCACCCTGGTCCACCCCACACCCACCTAGACACACATCCTGAACCTGTGCACCGTCGTCCCACGGTGCCACCTGCAGTCCTCTGAGCCGTCCAGATTCTGAAAGGCTTTGGCTCCCGGACTGAAGCCTCACCCAGATAACAGTAACTGCTTCCCGCTTTGAAATGAGCAAAAACACAGAAAACAGCAACACAGTGACCAAGAGGAAGCAGCTACAGGGTGGCAGCCTCATTATGGCTCAGCCAAGGTGATGAAACTCAATATCAACGCAGCGGAGAATGTGCAAAAAACAATTAAAAGTCTCACTAACATCGGTCGGCTATTAGCGAGTTATCACAACTTGGGTCTTATTATTTTTGTAGTAATGGCCCTCTCTTCTGTTGGGACTAATAACACTGAACTTCCAACTTTGAGGATGCTCACACATCAAGGTGCCATCAGAATGAAAACACCTGCAGTACACCACACTGTATACACCAAACATTTTCACCGCCTCGCCTTCTTTCATCTCCTTATATACAGTTAATGACCTTAATCAGTCATGTGACTTCAAGATCACCATGGGTACTAAGTATATAGAACATCGTTGCCATCACCAAGTTTTTTACAAAACACAATTTTAATACTCAAGGAAATGTAAATAAACACAAGGCCTGTAATATTAGAACCAACAGAATTTTTCAATACAAAGCTTTTTCAATTTTAAACCAGTCATATCCCTTACATGTCTCACAGTATGGATAACCCTAAGTCATTTTAAAGTCAATCTATCGGTTATTCTCCCTGTTGTGTATATCATCAATAATTCTCTTGTAAATTTTGGTTCATTTCTGCGATCTGGGAATGCTGTAACGTCACCGAAAGAGGTCACGTGGAGCAAAAAAACACGAGCAACGAGTTGGTTAACCCAAACTTATTTGGTAAAGAAAACAAAGGTGAAAAGTAAAATGATTCCCCAAACTGTCAGCAAACATTAATCACAGACTTATGGTTCAGTTGTGTCCTGCTGTATTTACCGTAGTTCTTCCATTTCAGTTTGACTTGTGTTGTAAATCTGTTGGCTTACTCACAACCTGTCTGCCTGCTAAAGACACTTACCGCCTTGGACTTAGTCGCAGCAGTATCACTGTAATCTCAGCAGTTGTTTTGCCAAGTACAATGTTATCTTGGAATGATGGTGAAAACTGTCAAAAAATATGACCTGTGTAACTCTCTGCTCTTTCAGAGGCTGTGCTTCCTGCAGAGCTGGAGAGTGATGCAGTCACTGTCCTGTGATTTATTAGTTTAAATGAGCTGCTGGTGCCTGATCTTTTATCACTGCAGCCATCTGATCATGTGCGATTAAGATAAGGGGCAGATTAAAAAATTGAACCGTTTGTTTAGCTCTGAGAGTGATGGGACTCACCTGATGTACATAATGCCTCGTCAACAGTGTCACCTTACTTGATGAACTGGAATGTGAGCGGCTGGGTTATAGCGTTGGATTGGTGGTTCCACTCCAGGTTTGATTTGTGGGATTTATCATCAGAGCATCTCTTAGAGGAAGCTCCGGTGGTTCTTATTAGCTCCATCAATTAGTAGCTGTATTTTCTAAAGTTATCAGTAGTCTTTCTGGACTCTTCTTCAGTAAGTGCAGATCCAGGGCCCTTAGAGAGTATCCCTGCTGCTCTACTTTGACGGGGGTTAATTTTGTATACAGACTTAAGTTATATCCCTTCACTTTAAATTTGACTTTACTTTACTCCCCTGCCACTGATTGATAATCCTGGCTTGTCCATGTGTGAGAGATCCCTTACTATAATCTCTGTCCTTTGATCATTAAAAGTTGAAAGGATATATGGGAAAGAGGCTGATAAAGTGATTTCTGTGACAGTGGGTCGATGGAATAGCAGTGCTTTAAGTCATCCTGTTTGTCTTAGAAGAGCTGTGCTCTTAATAGTGATGTCCCCTGTGACTGATGCAATATCTCCACAGTTGGTGCAACAATGAATGCAGACAATGTTTGACTGTAAACGGTCCTGGGAAAAATAGCTCAATCAATTAAATGACCCAAAATGTTTGTCTGATGAAAATGCAGATATGGCGAGCTGCAACGTATGGCCAGGATTTCAACAAATTGCACATTGCAAAAGTTTTGGCCCCTCTGATGAGACATTTATATTTTTCGTGGCCTGCCGGTTCAGAGTTTGCATTCTCTCTGAGGCATCTGGCGAAGTTTAAACGTCTGTGGCTCTAACTTCAGTCACTTCAGTCGGTGCCCATACTGAAGAAGGGATCCAATTGGGTTCCACACAGAAGTCTAAGATGAGTGGATGAAAGCTGTGGGAGAAAAGTTTGTGCAGCAAAGCAGCGATTTTCCTCCTCTTTTAGAGTTTTGAACACACTCAGTGTGTGTGTGTGTGTGTGTGTGTGTGTGTGTGTGTGTGTGTGTGTGTGAGAGAGAGAGGGAGTGCATGTGTGTGCGCGTGGCTCCACATCTCGCCTCCCCCCTTGTCAAGGAGCTCCCCTGAGCTTCCCTCTCTGTGCTTTGGCACTAGAAGTCACCTCCTTTGGTGTTCGGCAGGCAGGTACACAACAGGAGCTGCTCTCTCTCTCTGAGCTGTTGAACTTTTCGGGAGGGGAAGAAAGGGAAGGGGAAGATTAAAAACAGCCCTGTGATGTGGAGTGCCGAGCTGCCTCCTGAGAATTCCTGGCATAATAATTTAAATGATCAAATGATACAGAGGAGACTTGTTAGCTGAGAAACAGCCTCCTAGTTGGCCCCATGGGCCCAGTGCTGCCGCGCATGCATTGCAAAACAGCTCCTCTGTTGTGCTAAAGAATCCCGCTTTTTTTTTTTCTACCCCCTTTTCAGGAGCAGACTTTTTCTACACTTTGCCTAGGTGTATACTTGGGACTTAAGACCCTGTCACATATTCATGGCAATCTTTTTGTCTTCTTTGCCATTCATCAGTGCGTGAGAAGACTCATTAGATTTGATTTCTGTACATGTGAAGGGTCGGAACAGCACTTGTGTCATTAGGTCCAGCCTGTGAAATTGTCAAAGGCTGTCTGAGTGGGGGGAAAGTCTAAGAGTCACTCTTTGGAAAGAAGTCTCCATGGAATAGTCTGCCTCAGTTGAAACTGTGATGCAGAAAACTCTGTAATGTTCCTTACAGGCAGTGCACTCGGTAAAACAGCTATTTTGCTTTTTTTGAAAAGTCTGTGGATGTCAACGTGAATCTTAGGAGTTCTTTCTACAGAGATTTGTTTGTGTCTTGTTTGTTTTTTTCTCTCACAGATCCAGCTCCTGTGCTGGAGGCCTCACACACCCTGGAGGGAAGGCTGCAGCAGCTTCAGAGTTCGGCCCCAGACAGCGAGGCCCTGGTACGAGAGATCAGCGGGCACTGGAAGAAACACCTGGAGTGCCTTGAAAAGACAGGTCAGGCCAAAATCATCAACATCAGGGAGCAATTCCACTTGAATGCAAAAAATTTTTCATGACTGCGGCTGCACAGGCCTCAAAGTGCTGAGAAGTTCATTTAAATGTACTAGGTCTAAATGAAAATAAATTGTCATACTTAGCTGTTAATAACGTATAACTTATGCCAGCCTTTTCTCTCCATGCAGAGCACTCAGAGGACGGTCCAGCATTCTCTGGGGCAGCAGTGACAAAGGAGGCCCCAGAATCAAACTCTCCAGCCTCCCTGATGACCCCCAACAGCACACCGGCTCCTGCAGCCCCAGGCTCACCACGACACAACCACCAGGACCGAACTGAGGACCGAAGGTGAGAACGAGTGAACCAATGATTTATAGTCATTGGAGATTTACATTAGGTTTATATTAAAAAAGACAAATGAACCTTCTTAACCGCCTGTGACACCCATTTCCTACAGCACAGAACACTGCTTATGTTTACTTCAGTAATTATTTTAATGCTCATTAAAGCTGCATTATTCAACTTTTAATGATATGACTACATTAGAGGGTCATTTAACTTGGCCAGGGCACATTTGGATTGTAGTGAGATGTCTGCAATGCCAAAGATAGAGTTTTTTTAAAAGTGTCTTTAAATAAAACAGTTCTTAATATGTGTCCATGATGTTAGTAACTGACTAACTGTTTTTTTTCCTCCCAGGGAGGAAGAGGAGAGGGCTGAAGTTAGTTTGGCCGGCAGACTCTCAGAGTCCGAGGAGAAGATCAAGGTTCTGCATTCATGTAAGTGGTTTAAACACTGGCAGGTGCTGCAGCTGGTGAATTGAATTTCAACCTATTAAAGAGCCAAATACATGAATAATTGCTGTATGGTGCTGGCTGCTGAAACACAGATGCCCCGCTTTGTTAACATAAGTATAAGTTAAAACGAGCAGCACAGTTTAGAATGAAGTTTGGTGGTTGAATATGAAATAGATAAAAATGTATTCACAAAAGTATTTTGGCAAACACATTCAGTAATGTAGCTTAAAGGTGAAAGTTCTTATCTCACTTCCATGTCTGTGTCTCACCAGCTTTGAACACTGCACAGACTGAGCTGCTGGACCTGCGGTGTAAATACAACCAGGAGATGACCAACAAGTAAGAGTCCGCCTCAGACTTTATATGTATCGGATAGATTTCCCCTTTCTTCTTAAGTCGTGGTGGTTACATGGTGCCGCCTCTGTGGCCTTCCTCCCCGGTGCTCTTTGTAACATTTGAAGTGCTGAAACCGCTCTTTTTTTTTTCATTTTGCCTACATAAACTCATGTCCAGTGTAGAGCTGAGGAATGCCATTGTAAAGGCAGAGAGTGAGAGTGACTCAGCCACTAATGCAGGTCGATGAGAGAGGTCTGTGTTTGCCTTCACTGGCAGCTGGGCCTTGACAGCCCTCAAGAAGAATTGCTCCATTTAAAGATTGCTTCAGAAAACACTCTACCTTGTCCTGGTCTTTGAGCGCAATGTATCCACCGCACGCCTGAAATGAATCTGAGCTTGTATGAAGGATGTCGATAGACATTCAAAGTAAACACTCCTTTGTTTGGGTTGTGCTCCAGAGCACAGTCAGCCGCTGCTAATGGATTTTCTCCCAGGCTTAATCCATGGCACAATTGAACTGATGTTTCTAGACCCACTGCCATCCATTTTGTTGGATCGGACACATTTTCAGTTTGGCCTTACCTTTCGTGTGCAGCTGCAGTTTGAAAGACCATCTCTGTTATGTGGTTTGTCATACAGTGTGTGTGTGAGTGGTGTGCTGGTCATATTCCTCTGAGCTGACAGTAGCACCACTGACCCAAGTGCAGTTATCCCTCCCTACTCTCGCTGACTGTTTCCTCAATGTTGATAAGAAAGACTATTTGTCTGCTTCGCCTTGAGTAGCTGAGCAGGTAATCAATACAAAACATTTTCTGTACTGCACAAATTCATTAAACGTGGAGCTGACACCTGTTAGTGTTTGCTGTCAGCGGGGCGCCATCTATCCTGGCCTTATTGATGAGACCAAGGCATGGCCAAGACCCTCTGAAACCAGTGCTGCACCACACAACACTGATGATCATTAATGCCAAGAACAGGTTTGGTGTGAGACAGTCTGAGTATCTGAACATTTCCACGTCTCACTGTAGAAATATTAGACTCTGGTCTTTTGCTTTTGAGTACTCATGACACAATGGTTCCATTGGATCTCATATTTTAGGTAATTATGCAGCCTGATGTGGGACAATGGGAGCGGTTATGTGCAAACATGAGAGAGGGTTCGGTTGAATATAGTTAGTTTAATGTGGATTAAAAAAAGTCTAATATATTCTTTGAACACATTTTTCTTTTGGTAAAAAAGGACTACTGTGTCCCGAAACTTGAGAAACTCGAGAAATGTGCTTATTTAAATCAATCACAGCATCCTCGTTAATTCATCCCCATCTACCTTTTGAAAATCAGGTCCCATGTGTGCGAAATGAAACTGTTGAACTTCAAACAAACCTCATGAATATTCCTGCTGAGCTTCTGTTTAAATTAGACTACTCTAATAGTTGTAGTTGGATGTATGGAGGCAAGTTGGAGTTCAGTCTCAGAAGAAGAGTTTCTGAGGATATGAATCACACGTACCATACAGCCATAGCTACAGGACACCGAGGTCTTGTCATCTGTACGGTTCTTTAATGACCTGCAGAGGAGTTTCTAGTCAGCTTTTACACACTAGGTGGGTTTTTCAAGCAGATGATGATATTTAATATCTTAATAATTCTGGTGTTTCTGAAATAGCATCCTGTTGGGGGATATCTTTTAAAGAAAGTACAACTGAACAGGTAAAGGGATTAAAAAAATTGAAAATGTCAAATTTTTTGGAGTCTAATTACATTTGGACTCATTGTTTCTAAAAATCCTGGCTACACATCATACTAAACGGGCAGCAGAAGCACTATATATTTCCAATATTAGGTACACCTAGCTCTCAAAGTATTGAAGCCAAACACAGTCCTGGCTTCATGAAGGTTATATATGGTGTGTATATATAGGTTTTGTTTGAAGAAAAGATGGTGATGATTTTTAAAGGATGTAGTTTGTGGTGTTGTTGAACTGTATTGTGTTAGTCAGAGAGGTTTTTCTAATATTTCTCACTGAAAGAGTGTGTGTACCTGTGATTATGGCTCGTCCACTCGAGAACGGTGTAAGAGAAACTTGTTAACAGAGGCACTAAAAAACACAGTACAGTGCACAGTGCAGTACGACTGCAACCACTCAAGTGGCGATGTGAGCTTACCTGCGCATCACGGTAGCCTCCGTAGGGCTATATATAGAACGAGTGGTTCATCAACTTTCAGTACAGTACAACACAGTATTGTGTCTTTGCCATTTTTCGGTGTTTGCTCTGAGTCGATTTCCTGAAACTTTGTTAAAAATAAGTATATGATTATATAATTAACATGTAACAACAACAGTCAGGCTTTGTTTTTGCTGTTCATTGTAGAACAACAGTACTGTATCTCCTTAGTAATTCTGTGGCTGTGTGTGTGTGTGCGTTTCAGGGCAGAGGAGGTCGGCGCCATCATGGCGAATCTTAAGAAGGCAAACCAGGTGAGTACAGTCTTCCTCTGCACTCCTCTGATTGAGATGCTCCTTCGTTAAGGTAATCATTCCTGTAATCAAGCCTTGGCTTTAATAGACACCCTCCGTCCTGTGCCCCCCCCTCCCTTTCCCATCTTTCCACTTCCACCTCCCCTCCCTTGAGTGTGTGATTAGCGTGTGTAAACCTGAGCCCCCGTCGGTGGGCGTGCTAAGGCAGCACGGCTCCACTCGGCAGAGAACGTGAGACTGCCAAGTGCGACTGATGCCGGAGAGCTTAACGCCAGGGTTCTTAGTTATCTCACTACCTTGATTGCTTCCTATCCTGGTGATACCTCTCTTCTCTTCTGCGCCTTTCTTCTCCCCTCTGTTTTTCTTTCTCATGCTCTTTTTCTCACTCTGCTGCTCTCTGCCAGCAGCTCCTAGATAAATGTTCTCAAAATGAATCATTAATTAGCAGGCCGGGTGTGACAGAGCAGGTAAACAGTTTGGGGAATAAAGTGGGCTGACTAAACAGCCCCCTCAGCAGAATAAACCGTGGCTGCTCTCGTCTGCTCGGGCCCCTGCTCTGGTTTCCACACGGCTCGAGATTTCCAGAGCCTACCTTTTTTTTGATTTATGTATATGCTCTCACCTTGATCATCTCATTAGCCAATTGATATGGCCAGTGTATGTAAAGTGTAACGCTGTGGTACCATGTCTGTGTGCAGAGAGCTGAAATGGCCCAGAGGGAAGTAGAGAGGCTAAAGGAACAGTTAGCCAGTGGACAGAGTGCCACCATGGGGAACTGCCATCCAGACGAGGGCACTAGCAGGGTAAGAATCACGTGACTACATCTGTGGCATGCTTTGTGTGTTTTGGCTACATGTAGGCATTCATATTGAATAATATTATTAGTTATAATATAACTAATATTTACCTCAATGACTGTACTTTGGTACAGTTTTGAGATACAATTGAGAATTTATTTACTTCTATTATATACTACTTTGTGCGTTGAAACTACACTACACACACACATTTATCTGACTTTTTACATGTAAATCATCAATTTAATTACAATATTATGCATTGTAAAAATAACCTATCCAACAGTGTTATTTATTATATAATTAAATATATAATAATTATTATTACAATTTTATTGAGGACCCTCAAAAGATAATAGGTCCATAGTAGACTAGATAAAAAGAGACAAACCACACAATAAATGAAAACCAGTAAATATCTATAATAACTTAAAAGACAGAAGTCAGCTAACTGTGTCCACATACAAACGAGCACCAGTGGCTCCACAGTCTGGATGAAAACCCGACTGAGCTCAGCTCAGGATTTGTCAATGCCACAATAATTCTGTTTTGTGCAACAGCCTGCACATATATCTGTACGTAAGACTTCATATTAATGCAGAACAGGTCGGCACGCTGAAATAAACAAACATTTGGCTGGAACGACACCATCGCGGAAGTTTAAGGAACATTCACGTATCATCCTTATCAGCCACATTGAGCCTCTGCACATTATTTTTTCTTGTAGAAACGCTGGAGGCGGGCTGCATATAATGGGGCCCTAAAAGCTCTAAACAAAGCCACCTTCACACAACATACAGCCTACAGCTTACACACTGTCTGTGAATATCTTGATCATCTGATAGATCATCTACTATATACTATAATGGCTGAGATATTTAATCTCTTTGCACACATTTAGAGCAGCACCACATAAGAAGAACTATTGTGACATTGTTACAATAGTTCCCTGATGATCCTGACGTGTTAATGCATCACTGATAATAGATAATACATAATAATATAACACTGGCAGAACCCATTTAACTGCATTATGGGTACTTTTTTGGTGCACTTTCATAATAATACTGGACCCCATGATACTCTCGATAGCTATAGAGAGGTGAGCTTAGTAAGTGCGTTGGATAGGAAGCAATGTATCGCTCCTGTTGAGCATCTGTCACCTTACATTGCTACCTCTGCCATCAGTGTGTGAATGTGTGACAAGTGTCATGAAGAGCGCTACATAAATACAAGTTAAGTTAGCATGAATGCTGCTTTTACTGCTCAGGACTCTTGTTTTATTTTTTTATTTTACTTCTTCTTTTTTTTTTTGGCAACTTCTAAGATTCCCAGTCAGCCAGTGAGTCAGTCAGCAGTATTCTTTTGAAGCTGAAGTTGCTGTAGGTGCTGCACATTTTCTTATCAGCTGAAAGTTGAAAATACAGATTTCTTAGACGGAGACTTTGAGGTTTGACAGTGATCTCTCAAGGACTTAAGCGCACGAACAAAGTCCCACATTATGCAAAAAAAAGGGAATAAAGTCAACAGCAGCAGCCATTAATCGGTGCTGGACAAATATGGACAAAAAAGAAGAAAGAGTCTCACTCATTCCTTGAATTATAATTTTTTACAATCCCTAACAAGAAGTCTTTGATATTACATTTTCAAATCTGACAGGGCCTGGTCTGATTTGGTCCTATAATTACTGTGTTGCTGTCTTATTTAAAGCAAGGACAAAGAAATGTAAAACAATCCTCATCACCTTGATCACCTGTCAAATATAGAACAAGGTCTTAAAACATAATCACGTAAATATCTCTTTTTTTGAACGACAGCTTTGTTCCGTACAAATCATCAAATTACAAAACCAGTGGCAGAGAGCTGCAAAATGACTTTTAATTGGTATAGAAATGTTGCATCTGGTACCTTATTATCAGTTCACTTTGAAAGATGAGAATACGGTATTAATTGTTACCTCTTCATCTTTGCTGAAGTCAAATTCTCTCACTTCCCAACTGTCTGAATAATATCAACACTGCAGCTGAGGCTGTGATTCACAGGCCGGTCTCTTACATTTTTTCCTCTCCTCACTCCTTTTTTTTTCTTCTCCCTCCCTCCTCCTCACACCCTTTGTCACGTCTCCTTCTCGCCCTGTCAGGAGAAGAACGAGAAGGGCGAGGTGTTGCCCTCGCAGCTGGAGGCCACCTTGCTGGCTAAAGACCGCGAAATCCTCCGTCTCCTTGAAAACATCCAGCGACTGCAATTCACACTGCAGGAAGTTCAAGAGACCTCAGCCAATCAGATCCTAGAGCTGGAACGCCAGCTGGCCTATAAGACAGAAGCTATCGAGGTGAGTGGCTCCAACACGTGGGAAGTGACAGAACATGACGAACACCTCCTCAGTCTTCTGCAGCTCTGATAACTACTAACTCATTGGGACTCATTGTATGAAATAAAACATGCTGCTTCGCCTTTTTCCATTTCAGAGATTAGAAGCTAAACTGCAATCCCAAATGGACTATGAAGAGATTAAAACTGAACTCAGGTGATCATTTTAGCATAAACTAAATGTCCAACACTCATTCACAATAACCTAAATCCAATAAACTGACTTGCCCTGCATCTTTGTGTGTGTGTGTGTGTGTGTGTGTGTGTGTGTGCAGTATCCTAAAGGTCATGAAGCTAGCTTCTGCAAACGGCAACTCGTCCCAGGTATGTTTCCTCATGCACCGTCTCACTGATCGCAGAGCTAAGTAGACCTTTGGTTTCTTCGCTGTGCTCCCTTTGGTGTCCGGAAAGAAAAACTACAGCAGTGCCATTGAATGCCTCACTGATCGTCATTCATTATAAGGATATCTACAGCCACTGTAATTAATTAATCTAAAATTAACAGCTTTTGTGTGTGTTTGTGTGGTATAGGATTCTGCCAAGGCTGCAGAGGCTCTTTTGCTGGATAAAGAGGCCTTTCTTCCATCTCACAAATACCTGGTGGATAAAGCCCGAATTTTGCACAGCATTGGTAAAACAAATGTTTAATTTTCTTTCTATAAAACCTAGTTTAAATAGTCTGCCACACGATTCTTAACAAGAGGCAGTGAGTTTTGTCATCTTCTAAAAACTCTCCTCTACTTCACTGATTGCTTGGTGCTCATTGGTCAGGCTCAATCAATTCTCCAGTCGATGTTATTCAGACCTAAATCTCTTTGCATAAAGTGAGCCTGCGAGATGTAGTGTGGGTTATCTGCTAGATAATAGTCAGGTGGTTTGATTACATTCATGCTAAAGCCACGCCCAGCTCTATGTGTTTATATATGAGCTTGTGTTTTCTGTCATCAGATGACCAGTCTGAGGATGCAGGCAGGGAGACAGGCAGGGAGACAGGCAGGCCACCCGGCTCCCACTCGTCCTCCTCTCAGGTGGATGGCCGTGCCTCCCCCAGCCCCGGCCCCCCCACCCTGGACGGCTCCTCCTCCAGCCACGATCTACCACGTCCCTTCTCCGTGTCGCCGTGCTCTGGGGACAGACTCTCGGGAGACCACGTCCTTTACAAGCAGCTCCTCTCACCTCACTTTAAAAAGGAGGGCCTCATGGCTTTTCCCACCGCCCTCTATGCAGCCAAAGTCGCCCTCATGTCAGCCACCCAAGGGTCCGCGGGGTCGGGCAGCGTGGATGCAGGCTTGCCCAGCGACCAGTCAGAAAGCGGGAGCTCGACTGCAGGAGACGAGGATCAACTGGACACGGCGGAAATCGCCTTCCAGGTGAAGGAGCAGCTGCTGAAGCATAACATTGGCCAACGTGTGTTTGGCCACTATGTGCTGGGCCTCTCCCAGGGCTCAGTCAGTGAGATCCTGGCAAGACCCAAACCCTGGAGGAAGCTGACTGTGAAAGGCAAAGAACCTTTCATTAAGATGAAGCAGTTCCTCTCTGATGAACAGAACATCCTGGCACTTAGGACCATCCAGGTCCGCCAAAGAGGTGAGTGGAAAAGACTGTGACGTGACACGCAGGTTCAGGTCTATTTATATTTGTAGGACCAAAACCAACAATGAATTCATCTGACTAACAACTTATAGTACTTGTAGCCAAACCTTAAAGTATTCCTTTGTGCTCCAAAACACATCAGTGAGGCACACAGTGAGTGACATGATCCTTGATTTTCTTGAACATCGGCACTGTAGTTTATTTTGAGGCGATCCCACGCACACACGTCCTGCTGCTGGAAATACTCACTAGAGTGAAAATTCATGTTTGAAAATAGTCCCCAACAAATACACTGATGCCTGCTAAAGACTACAATGCCCAGCTGTTTGAGGAAATTATGTTTGTGTACAGCATATATGTTTGTGACCCCATTTTACAAAGATATAAATCGTCAGGAGGACTTGGTTTCGGTCATTTCATTAGATTTGTTGACATACAGTAAGTAGCTTTAGGTAGAGTAGGTTAAAGTTGAACCAGCAAGTAGCTGTGCATAATCTAATGGTCATTAACAACAGAGAGTTAGACTGATTTGAACTCTCACCCTTGGAGTATAGATTGTTTAGATATAATAGTTACACGTGGCTGACACTACAAAAATAAGATCCAGGTTGTTAAAAACAGTTCTTGTGGATTTAACGGAGTGCATAAACTATGACATTCTTAGAGCAGATGTAATCGTGCCATCTTGTTTTGGTGGCTTAACTTCTGGACCCGTGTACGTTCAAACCTTCTAATTTACTTGGACCTCATCCTTGACTTCTTCACGGCTTCCTCTTCCATGTTTGTAGTGTTACTTTTAAACTTTGTTTTCTCCCCAGATTCACAGCTTTTGAAAGTTGAGCTTCCCGTATACTGCAACCTCAGACAGCACGCGCTCAAAGGCAGCCATTGATGTACCAGTCAAAAGCAAAGCCTTGGAACTGCTCTCTGATCAACCACCCCCCCCCCCCCCCCCCCTCCTCTCTCCTCTCTCCTCTCTCTCTATCTCTTTCTGTTACCCTCTGTGGCAGGGAGCATCACTCCGCGCATCCGAACTCCTGAAACTGGGTCAGACGACGCCATTAGGAATATCCTGGAGCAGGCCAAGAAGGAGATCCAGTCCCAGAGGGGAGGTAAGGATGGAGTTGCGAGTCATAAGTCATAGTTAAAAGCCTTATTGACTGATTGTTTTTTTTATTTTTTGTTATTGACAATGACATTTACTGTTTTTATTATGAATTTCGATCACAATTTTATTTTTGAATTTGAGAATGCATCAGTGTGTGGATCTTTGTCGTCTAGGCGATGGCAAATCATCTCTGAACAGCTCATCGGGCAGAAGCAGTAACGGTCCAGGGAGCAGCTCTGATGAAACCATAAAGAGCATCCTAGAACAGGCCAGGAGGGAGATGGAGGCCCAGCAACATGCACTGATGGAGATGGAGGTCTGTGGGAGGCCCCCAACTGCCAGCTCAGGAGCTCAGGTAGAGCGTTTGGGGCCCCCAGAGCGCTCCAGGGCCATGCCTTTACCCATCTCCATCAAACAGGAGGAAGGAGGCTGTGTCACAGTCTGCATGGCCAACACTATCAGCAGCCCCCAGACACCCCTCAGTGTCCTCTCCCCGGCCGCCTTTGTCCAGAACATTATACGCAAAGTCAAATCAGAAATCGGAGAAGCAGGCACCTACTTCGACCAGCACTGGTCTCACGAGCGGGGCTCAATGGTACTCAGTGGTGGAGGGAGCTCTCGGCCCTTCAATTCAGTCTCACCCTCCTTGTCTTCCTCCTCCTCTGGGCCTTCTGCCCTGCCCCGACCCTGGCCCCGTCTGGAGAACGGGGAGTGTCTCCCCAACAGCGAGGAGGCATCCGCTGCTGAGGACGAGCTGGGGCTGGGCCGACCAGTAGAAGTGAAAGTGGAGTCAGACACATCGGTAAGTGGAGAGTCTCCTGGTCCTGGTCCAGGAAGGCTTTCTTACTACCCAGCGTACATCCCTCGTGCACTCAAGCCCACCGTGCCACCGCTGACTCCAGAGCAGTACGAGATGTACATGTACCGGGAGGTGGACACCATTGAGCTGACCAGACAGGTCAAGGAGAAGCTGGCAAAGAACGGCATCTGTCAAAGGATCTTTGGTGAAAAGGTCAGATATTTTTCTTATTAATAAAAAGATACATTACAGTTTTTTTTTTATTGCCCCCTTTCTATTTTTTTTCACACTGGATGTTTTCAAATCTTCACACTACGTCTAACACAGAACACGTTTCTGTTTTTTATCTAAGGAACAAAGAACACAGAAAGACACATTTGAAGTGCTTCAGTCAAGCTACTGTGTCTCTGTTGAGTTTACATTAGGACATCATCAAGGTCACTCCAGAACAGAGTCAGATGTTCTGTTGTAGTTTGGATCATCGTCTTGTGGCACAGCAATTTTTGGCACACACAAGAGTTTGTCTGCTTGTCAAAAAAAAAATAAAAATAAAAAATAAATAAATCAGTTTTGGTTTCTATAGCTAATTTCTTTGTTCATGACAACTGTACTGAGTCTGATTTTTTTTTTTAAACTCATGTTAAAATTATATTAAGGCTTAAAGTTATGCATA